>NC_134469.1:63620302-63664736 GCF_964194025.1 Convolutriloba macropyga | reverse complement strand
ATTTGTTAGAAACTCAGACCTACAAAAAAACTTTTAAGCAATCTTGAATTAACTCAAAACAAGGCTAATCTTACTTTTAACTTATATGAGATTCTTCTGAAATTCAAATTTTGCTGTTCTCTTGCTAATTTAAATCGATTATTATGCAACATTTTTTTAAATCCAAAAAAATATCTCAAAACAAGACTCAATTAATGACAAGTAAATATTTATTACATGTGTGGAGAAAGAAGCTTATGATCGTACAGATTAATTGAAGCCATATGTTTAACTTGATGTTCATTTTGCAATCTCCTTATTTAGTCTCATCAATCAACAATTCACCTGGTTTCCATAAACGGTATAGGTAGACATGAATGCTTTTCTTTTAAGAAAAATTTGTAGTCTATTTGTAGTTAAGCGTCTGCACAAAATGTGGCCTTTTTACCATTTTTTTTAAAAAAGTTTAATCGTCATAGCGGTCAATTTTGTAGTTTAATGATTGTTTTAAAATTTAAACGATTTTTGGTGATATAAATAGTTGTTTCACGATTTTGATACTATGAGTTTTGATAAACATTTTCTGATTTTTAAATAATTATTCATTTTGACGTCATTTTTATTTTGATTTTTAAGCTGTGTTATTGATCTTTTCGGAGGCGTGTGTCATATCCTGGATAATGACTCGTTTTTGTGAACACATTTTCTGACTTCAGTTGATAACGAATGATTTTAATTATTGTTTCCAGAATCTAAACTGAATTTTTGAACATGGCATTTTTCGTTCTTCGTTTTTTCAACTTGTGACTTAGTCTGAATAATACTAAGTTTGATGCAACTTCTCGTGAAACCGACATCAAGACCTCTTTAATTTTCAACTGTTGGTTTTATGGCTTGTAGACCATGTGTTTTCTTAAAAACAATTTTCGTGAGTTTTTGATATTGGTCTGTTTTTGTAGTCTTTTTTGTCTTTCTCGCTTAGTTCCTCTGGAGGAGGTCCATTTTTGTTCAAACGAGATTTAAAGAACTTTAATAATTGTTTCATTGAATGGCTCATAGACTTTAAGGCTTTAACACTGTTTTTGTGTAAAATTAATTTTTAAACTTGAAATTCCGCATGTCTTTTTTTTACTAATTTTGTAGTTTTTGGACTTTTTAGTGTCATTAACGACAGAATGAACTGGCTTACTAGTGACTTACATATTAATCTTTGTTGACAATTTTTAGGTAAAACATTTATCAATGAATTTAAAAAAAGTGTCATCAAAATGATCAAGGATTTTTTCAACTTTGTTCTTGTTTTAAGCTTATCTGCATCTTAATCATTTTGCAACTTAATCACTGTCAAGAAAATGGTATCCCGTTTCTGTTGAGTTAATTTTTATCTGTACAATGGTTATATATTTGAGTTTGTGTTTTCTTCCGGCTCTGTTACCTCGATGTTTTCAAAACGATGGGATTTCTGGCTATTTGCTTTATTTTACGGTACTTGATTGACTGATTGACGTCTTGTCACATAATATCGTAAAGGACAGATTTCATTGGTTTTTGATAAGGAGGACACCAATGGTACTAACACACTTACACACAAACACGCACACACACACACACATATATATATATATATATATATATATATATATATATATATATATTCATCGAATTAATTATAGTTTTAACGGATTCAACGCTGTTTTTCCACAAAACTGAATCATTATTTGGCCTGTTTTTGGTGTTTTCTCCGTAGTCGTATGACATATTTTCGATCATGCTAGTTCTCAATGGCTTAAATTGGGGCTCTAATTGAACTAATTTGTGGTTTCAGTTGAAACATTTTTGTTTTAATGGCTCTGAACTTTATTGTACTCATAGAAAATAATAGTATTATTGTTACATAGTCCTCTTTAGGAGAGATTACATATCTTTCCTAAAGACGTAATAGTTATTTGTTTGAGTTTAGGATTTATCTGCTGCTCTTTTTCTTTTGGTACTAAGATTTAAATAGAAATCGACATTGAGTTTTGGTCACAATTACTGTTTGTTCTTGTCATTTTATTTTGTTGTTTATGTTTCCTTGTTGTTTTTAATGACAGGTCCCATCGGCCATCTAATGCAGCATTATTAAACATTTAGTGCTTTCCTTATTAAACTTTTTTTTTGCAAACAGCAGTTACTGTTGAAACTTCTGAATTCGTGAAAATTCTCTATCCCTTCCTCCATTGGTAGACAATTTTGTCAAAAATGTGGATGACAGAATCGGAACATTATGCGCAAACTACAAGCCTCGTTGTCTAGTTTAAATTTGATTCACTAATTTTTGTTAGAATCTGTGTTGCAGACTAAATTTTTCGGAAGTTCATTATCTTTGACCGTTAACCAACTTTGAGCAACTGCTAATCATCTTTTTTCAATTATTTTTTATCCAAGAGATTCGAGAAATTTCGTCGCACAAAATCAGACAAACTGAACACTGTTTTCTGGCAAATTGTACCCCTGCCTTGCAAGTAGACTGCTAGAGAATCTTGTGTCAGATCTTAAACGCTCAATTTTTTCTTATCACATCTTACTGAATAAATTCTTAGTAAGCATCATTGCAGATCTTACAGGATAAAAATTTAATTGTCCATGTGATAAATTGCGAACTAGCCTGACACCGTATGGCAAACTAATTTTGTCACTTAGGAACACGAGAAGTGTCTCCCATGATCTGAACTCCCTTGTGGACACACTGGTCGTGTACCCTGGAAACTGGGCATCACCATTTCTGAAGAAAGTGATAGTCTTTGCTTTGTCCACCCTCCTGTGTTGGGGTGGTCTGTAGTTGGGTCTCCCGAGATATCTGGCCTGGTCTGGCTCATCTCCTTCGTCTATGTGGGATATATTGACGGGCTCGCTGGTATAACGGCTAGCCCTGTCTTGTCTGTATGCATTGGAGTTGTATAAGGGCTCTGAGTAGTACGTACGCCTTGTCCTTGCTCTGCCAGAGTTCAAAACTGAGCTTGTACTTGCACCGTACTGAAACCAGAAGTAGCATTGAACTTGTGGGGAAAATGAACATCTTATATTACGTGTTAAAATTCCATTTTCAAGAGTAAATTTAATAGAGTTTGTCACTGTTTTTCTCGACAATATTTCAATATCCACACTCCTTAACACTCTTTTCTAAGCTGACACTTTTGCGCTCAGTTACCAGATGACAAGAGAATTGTGGTTTGTGCCTAAAAGAATTAAAGACAAGTTTTTAAGTTTCTTGGCCCTAAATTTTTTAATTGGTATTTTTTAAATAATTGGTCGTATCCGAGACCCCTCAGAGCAAGGCTATTATTAGATTTAATAAAATAGGCTTGAAATCAGTAAAATATCAAAATGGCTACTAGATAATTTCTTCAACAATGTTTAAAACAGCTAACATCTCGCCTACATGAAACTCAGTGTGTAACAGTTTGCCACTTATCAATTGGACTGCAATGAAAAAAGACCATATGGTCAATTATCTTAGTCCATGCAATGCTAAGCGTCGATTGATAAAACGATCAGATGTTTTGAAAGTAACTATATCAATGCTCCCAAAAAATAAGTTCTCTAAAATTGATCTCAAGTAAATAATCATTAAGTTTGAGCAATAAATATACGCCAACTAAACGCCAAAAAATGTTCACGTCAGCGTTTTTGAGAGAGAGAGAGGCGACACAAAGAGAGAAAAAAATGAGAGAGAGAGAGAGAGAGAGAGAGAGAGAAAGAGAGAGAGAGAGAGAGAGAAGAGTAGGAGTGAAAAAGTTTTAGGCAAGCGGGCGATCTTTTTGATCACGTGCGGCAATTTCAAACAGTTCTTTTATTAAATAACATTTTTTTCATTTATTGAATTTTTTATAGTTAACCCAAATTAGTAATAATCCGCATGAAATTTTTTTTGACAATATGAAACAAGAAATAAATTTTAGATTAAATTTTTCTTAGCTGATTTTACTTCTTTGCTTTGTTCGACGCTTTTTTAAAATTGTTTTGTAATCTTTTTCATTTTTTAGCACTTTAGGGAGTTCCGTGGTTCAATTCAGCTCATTTAGTTCTTGCTTGCCTCTTGATATTAATAATGTTAAGAGTGAGTTTTGAGTAATTTTATGCAAGTCTTGGCCAATTTTCGTCTGTTTTTAAGTTTTGTTCGTGTTTTACGCGTCTCGCTTTAATTTCTCTTGCTCAATTGTTCGCCTAGAGACATTCATTTGCTCTTTCTCCTAAAAGTTTTCTTCAAAGGTAATACACTTTTCACTGAAATAATTGTTGAAAAATTTTGTTAGGATGTTTTTGTACTTTTGTTTCTTTGTTTTTCAATGTTTTTTTCTAGGTTCTGAGTCAATAAAGTTCTGAGTGATAACTTTTATACTTAAAATAACGGATAGAATAAAGCATTTTTGGTTTTTGTGGATCATTTTTTATAGATTATATAAATGAGTTCATTTAAAATTTGTTTTTTGCTGTTGTCCTTCATTACTTTTCCTTTTCTTCGATTTTCTCTATAAGAAATATTTTTGTTGGTTTTGCTATTGATTGGTAGTTGTTTGTTGAGTGACAAAAAGTTTCACCGCAGAGTTTTTCCCTGCAATTTTTTCCGGAGTCCATTTTTGAAGGAGACTACTATCAGATGCTTTACGAGTTATTGGGTATTTTCTGGAGTTCCACATTCTCTGATGTTTTTTTTAAGATCTGTGATTAAAATTTTCGGTTTTCTCGCGTCAGCGAGAATTCAAAATGGCGTAGTGGTTTCAAGAATGCTGAGTTGTAAATAAACAAAAAGGCTAGTAGGTCTGAAGCGAGATTAAATTCAAAGTATGTTTAAGGTGGAGTGAGAAATTGGTATTCGAATAATTTTTGGTTTTTGAAAGCCAATTTGTTTTCGATTGCGGCTTTTTGTGTTCTGTTTTCAAGGTTTCTCTCATTAGTGCACTTAATGTGATACATATGTGATCTGATTCCACTTATTGGCAATTGATTCACATCATCACGGACTAGCCAACATTTTTTAAAGCTTCCACGCTATATGTGCTAAAAAGTTATTGTGAGCAATTCAATTTGTCTATTTTATTATTGTTTCTATTGTCTTATCACCTATTATCATTATTAATTGGTTTTAGTGATTGCTAAGGAGGTATATATATATATATATATATATATATATATATATATATATACTACTTCGTAAATTTTTAAAGGAGTTTTTGAGATTTGCGATTATTTATTTTTTGTCTTATGTAGTGTCATTTGCAACGGGTCTATGAGGTTGTATCTTTTGGGATGGGTCTTATTTAGTAATTTTGTTTGTCGCTATTTTATTATTTATTGTTTAGATGCTTTTATTTGTTTCAGTTCAAAAGTAATGCTTATAATGACTGATACAATTTGTTTTAAGAAACGTTATAAAAACTTTTTAGTCAATTGAATATATTAAACTTCATTTGCTGTGGTATTTCTTTTTATCATTAATGAAAGCTCTCAATCGCTGCCAAAGATGCGTATAGTAACCGAATCAATCGTTTCAACTCATAGTTTTTGTTTTTTCAGACTTATACGCTGTTTGTTTCCCAAAAAACTGGGGTAAATTTTTGGATTTTTCTAGTAATTGCCGCACTTATTGCTGACTTATCACTTAATCTCATTAATAATTATGTTTATTTTTTCGTTTTTTTTCAGTGAATTCAAAACAATATAAAGGAATGCGTTGTGCTTTATGATGGATTGTAGTTTTTCTGATTGATCTGTTCTGTTTCTGTTGGTGACAGTTCTGCTTGTTGTTGAGATTGTTTTTTTGCTCTTTGAACATTTAGGATTTTTTCTCGTACAGAATCAACAAACTTAATTGCAACAAAATTTTACAGAACTAGAGCTAGTGAAAATGGAAGTACAAAAATACAAAAGTGTTCTGGCCGGGCAATCAGAATTGAGAGGTCATTTTATTTTCGTACTGAATAATAGCTCAATGATACACTTTCAAAAAACTGTGCCCAAAACTGCATTAAGACGAAAGGAAACAAAATCTGGATATAGTCTGGTCTCATATGGTTATGAGTTCAAATCAAGTCTCACGTGTCGCTGAGCCATAGCCAGAGAGGCATGATCAATTACAAAAATATTTGCAAACTAAATTAAGTCGATATTGATTTTAAGTTAACTGGCCGCATAGTTCTACACTGCTTACTTATGTGCTTGTTTCCCTGTCAAACAGATTCCTTTTTCGGTACAAATGTCCCTTTGTTAGAACGTCACCAGCAAAGCTATTGAAGTGAATTTTGCGAGAAAAATTGAGATTATTTCCCGTCTACTTGTTCTGGGTTCAATCGATACAACTCGATACAATATCTTGTGCAGTGTCTAAAAATGTTTGTAACCGATAAGATAGGGCCATACACCGTTAAATATGTAAGTAATATCTTTGCTGATAGAATTGTAGCTATTGGCCAAAATGTACGTGCGATGTTTTGTAACATTTACAGAGAGCCACGCCCCGTGTTAATCAGGAAAATGTGCACAAAAAAAGGTATTGTTTGCATCTTCAGTTTATGTGCTCAGATTCATGAACGGTCTTAAAAAGTACCCTCGAGCAAATTTGAGCGAATGGTTAAAAGAGGAGACTATCAGAGATAATATTATATATCTGGGATGCTATTTTTAGCGCTTCGATAGTTCAAGTAACTCCCTTGCAAGAAAACGCTGTTATAATTCCTAGTTTAATTAACTATCGCTTCTGAAACGGCCAAATTTATGTTTTAGTTCTGATAGATCGTAGGCGCGTAGCATTTTCTACCGCCACATTAATGATGCAACCCAGCCTGATTTTTCTTAATCTTTTCGTTGACTGTGTTTATCATTAATGAAATCGGAAACTTTTTAAAGAAAAAAATCGGCTTGAAAAAAATCGAACACTTCTTTTGCCTCCAGAGTTTTGATGCTCTTAACCATTAAACTCTTACATAGAAATAACTAATTAATGTTATTTTGATTAAATTGAGCTACGGATGATGAAGGTTTGTCTAATTAATCCGTGTCTCATTCTGTCAGCTATTCGCTCGACCTCTGAAACTTATGAGGCAGAAAAAAAAATTTAATCATGAATGCCTCAAAAGACAAGGTTGCTGCGAACAGGTTGTATGCGTAGGCGTTCAGGTAGGTATAGGAAGTTAGGAATGTTGGTAGGGGGATGCGGATAGTAGATTAATATGCCTCATAGTTAGGAGTACGAAGGGGGAAATTAAATTCTCATTATTGATTCCTGGCAGTGAGCAAATGTGACGGCTTTATCCCAATTATCTACCTCATCAATCAATGCCCATCTATATTCGAAGAGAGTGCAGATTATGTGATCTTTCCCAAATTAACATCTTCATTACCATCCGCTCCAAACTCTGCCACTCCAGTTTGGGTGACGTCACAGATAGTTATAGTTACCCCAGATATCAATATCATTCTTTTTTCAAAATATCTCAAAATACGCAACTATATCGGGATATTTGTGCTCAAAATAAAAGACAAGGCGGCTCGTTAATGTGCTTTCGCACATGATGTTCCGACCCGAGCTCATCTACATTTTTGACTAAAATGTCAACCAAATCAAGAGATAACAAAAATAGATGTTTGAGTTTAAAACAATCGTTACACATTCTATCTACTAATTGAATTACTAATGCCATGCTTCATTACAGCACCAACGTGACCTGACATTGAAGAGACTAGAAAAAAAATAGCACCAACAAAATTTTGGCGGCAAAAAATGAATATCTAAATTTAAAAGCACCTGGTAACAACGTCAAAATGCAGTCAGATAAAACCTTAACTACACAAGTTTACCTTTTACTAACTATACAGCAGATGAAAAGTTTTCTTAACGAGACTAGGTAACAAGCCGACAAAAAGAACGAACAGTGAGGCGAAACTTAAAAATTAATCAACATTTTTTGCACCAAGAAAATTCAAAAATCTTAAAAAACATTGGTTTTTAATAAAAAAATCCTTGATAAATTACTAAAAAGTCATTACAAAACCAAAAGCACCCGTCTGTGGTCAGACTATGCCATAGAAACAAACTAAAGAGAAACTCAAAAAATTACAAACGATTTGCGAAAACACAAACCTTTGCTACCATTAAAATCAATACCTATCATCTGAATATGTATTTTTAATTCAGTTGTTATTTCTGCTATTTCAGTTGAAGGATTTATACTGAAAGATTAAATAAGTTTACTTGGGCCACATTTAAAAACCATTGGGATCTGTTATTACGCGATTGTTCTGAAGGAAGAGAAAAAGAAACGCAAAAAATGGCCATTCAATAAACGTTCAGAAAAACGAAACAACAGTGGCACATAATATCAATATATATGTTATTTCTTGAAATACACGAAATTCGATGGGACATCTGATTGATGAATAGAAGTTAAATTTGACGAAAGGAACCTATTCGCTATATACTGAATGTTTCGAGCAACATCATTCATTCAGTCCTCAATTACAAGCCTATGAGATCTGTGAGCAATTTACGGCTACCTAAAGAACAAAAACAGCGAATTCAGGAAAAAAAATTGAGCGACAAAAGGGTCGAAGGCATTAAAAAAATGAACTTTTCACTAAACACTCTTCAATTTTAAATTAATTTTTCAGGAGCAATGGGAAAACCTTTTTTATCAATATAATTTCAAAAAATCAACAAATATAAACAAATACATTAGACGCACGAAAATTGCGGGAAAACACGTATTATCAACGCCATTAAATTCATTAGCCTTCAACGGAAGCCAGTATATACAATAAATGATGCCTCGAGGGGACAATAAGTTTTTTTGCCAATCGTATTTCATCAATAAGACCTTACAACAAGTTAATGACTATGAAAACAACAACAGAGAGAGGCAAAAACCACAAATTCAGTAGAAAAGTGCCTGAAGAAAATGTCGAAGCAACTCAAATCATAAGCTCTTCCCTGAAAACTTTATTTATGATCCGTTGAACTTCTTCCCTAAACCAATAGGGACTCTCAGCAGTAAGATGATGTGATAAGATTTCAAAAGGATCGAAAAACAAAATAAAGTACCCAAAAAAAATATGAATTCTCGTGGCATTGATGTTTTAAAACTAATAGGTAGAAGATAAAACCGCTAACCAGATTAATTTTGGCTATAGTAGAACGGAAATGGATTCTGTTAGAACCAACAATGACCAAGAGTATTCACGAAAAAAAATTAGGAATGGTTGAATTTCAAAAAAGTTTCGAAAAATTATTTTTAAACCCTTAACAGCCAGTAAACTCAATCTTTCATCGGAGCTCAATGACGATGCTCAGATATAACCCATAGGGAGGAAAATGATGTCTGTCATGCATAGATAGTTAAAAAGACATCACAATAAGTCTTATGACAGAAAACAATAACAAAAACAGCAAAAACTAAAATTCAGTAGAAAAATGCGAGAAGAAAGTGTCGAAGACAATTAAACCATTAGCTATTCTCTGAAAACTTTCTCTGTGATCCACTGAACGTCCTCTCTAAGCCAATTGGATTACAATAATCTTTGGATAATGTGATAAAGAGTTCAAAAGTGACCAATAATTCAAAAAATCCAAAAAAAAAATTTAAAAAAATTGAAATCTTTGTCATTGAAGTCATATAACCAATAGCTAGAAGATAAACAGCTAAACAGAATATTTTTAGTCGCAGTAAAAAGCAAGTGGGTCCAGTCAATACTGAAACTCACTAACAGTTCAAGAAAAATTTAGGAATTGTTATTGTTCAAATAAAATTTTCGAAAAGTGATTTTTATTTTAACAGACATTAAATTCAATAGCTTTCAACGGAAGTCAATAAAAACGCTCAAAGATGCCCCGGTGGCAGTACATTTATGTTTGTCATGCATAGGTATTCATTATGAGATCACAGTAATTATAATGACTATTAAAACAACAAAAAAAAACAGGAGAAAACCAAAAAATCAGTAGAAAAGTGCAAGAAGAACGTGTCGAAGCCATTTAAACCATAAATTTTTGTTTAAAATTTTTATTGGTCATCCACAGAAGATCGTTTTTAAGCTAATGGGAACTGTCAATATTTGGATAATGTGATAAGATTTCAAAAGTAACCAATAATACGTAAAAATCCAAAAAAAATTTTAAAAAATTGAAATTTTTTGTCATTGAAGTCATATAACCAATAGATAGAAGATAAAACCGCTAACCAGTTTAATTTTGGTTGCAGTAGGAAGAAAGAGGGTGCTCTCACCCCTGGACTGACTTACAATTCACTATAATAAGATTATGATTCTTTAATATTCAAAAAAAAATTCGAAAAATTATTTTTTAAGTCTTAACAGCCATTAGCCGCCCCCTCAATGAAATAGACATGTTCACTTAATGCTCATTATGGAACATATTGCACTGTTAGTCAATGAATCCCTACCATAGGACTCCAAAAAAAATAGTAAAACTTCAAAAAGAAATTCAAAATTTCATTCAAAATTACGAAAACTCAGAATCGAAGCCAAAAAAAAACATGAGCAATTCCTTGAAAACGACGTTTTTTGTTCATTGCGCTTCATTCGACTATAAAGGAGTTTTGTCATTAATAGAACGTCGATATAAAATGTGACTTGTCTCTAGGTGACTTAAAAAAGCAAAAAAGAGAAAAGTTTTATTAAAAAAAGGGCTCTCAATTAGAGTTCGATTTTTTTTTGATAGTGAACTTCCCTATGAGACCAGAACTAGTCTTTCTATCGCCTTGCATTCAACTTTTACGAACTCAAAATTTATTCTTTTTATAGAAATTTGAATTAATGTTTTCGTAAAAAAGATCTTAGTTTGAAGAAAATTGTACTAAAAGTGAACAATCATGCTAAAGATCCCATTGTTCACACAAAACTTCAATCCTCGATAACTCCTCGAAAAAAACGAAATTCAAAAAAATCTTTTTACTTTTGAATTCTACGCTGGACCAGCTTTTTAATGATACCACTCACATTTCTCTACGACGAATATATCGATCGGCCAAAATTCACTGAACAAAAAAAAAAAACCCATTTGAGTATATAGTTCCTTCCCCCACAAGTGGGGTCGGAACAATAATGCGTCTATAACAACCAGGGAGAGTAGAGCCCGACCGAAACGAATTTGCATGAATCTTGCACTATAGTCATCGTCTAACAAGATGTTGCAAGATAACTATTTCTTTGCAAGTACCCTACAAGACCTGGTAAGAAAGCGTCTGGTATCGGCTGGTTTAATATTACCCTACCTTCGCTCTGCTATTATTAAAGGTGATAGAGTCAAGCTATGAGATATAAAGAATCAAATTTGGATTTATTACTCTTCGAAAATTGTCGTTTTTGCTCCAGAATAATAAGAAAGTTGTATTTTCTTTGCTCTGTCGATGCTTCGTTTAAATTCCTGTTTCTCTTTTCGGAAATTTGCACATTTTTAGGAGTACCGTTGAAATACATAGTTATACATGTGTGACTAAATTTGCGAATGTTTAGTCTATTATGGTCGTTGAAAGAAATTTAAATGCACTCATTTGTTCCCTCGCATACTTAGTTTTTATTCCTGCATCAATATCGATATGTCTTTTAAACAATCAACCATATCTTCAAAAGTGGCATGGTGTGTTGCGCCAAAACTGTGAAAGAGGAAACAACGGAACAACAAGAACAAAAAACATTGTCAATACTCATTTGACATTCTATTGAAATGGATAGAAAAGGATCAGGCACATTAACATACAATGCACGCACCGCTATTGTTCCCTGCAAAGCGACATAAGCACTGCTATACCTCAACCATACCAACCGCACGCCAACTTAATCCCCTACGCACAAAAAACTGTTATTAAAGCAAGTTACAGCTCGAAAAACAACAAAAGCAACATAATTCACTCTAAATATCATTCATCCCAACCGGGAAAACAAAAACCTATACTCTTTCATCCTTTTTGGTCGGATAACTCAGTTATTTCACTTCCCCCAAGCTGTCAAATTTACTTGAAATTTGTGCTGATATTAAAATATGACGCGTGCGCTGTTTTTTGTGAACTAATATCTCTCTGCTATTCAGTGATTACTATATTTGTAGCCTTGTACTAGATAAGCCCCAATCCATGACATGTCAGTGGCGACCTGCGAAGACAACCCTAAAAATAAATATCCCTAAAGCTACTTATTAAATTTTCTCACCTCAAATGTTCGCACCTCCTGTCCCCATAGTAATCAATTAAAAAATGGCACGATTCAGTAAGTTTCATTTTGTATGAACATTATTTCTCATGGCAGTTTCCTATATCGATTGATTTTGACTCATGCTCTTTATTTGAATTACTTGTTTGATTTCGCTTTAGAAATCAAGTTCCTTTTTGTTTCATTAAATTGTCGGAATAATTTATACCGTTATAACACACTTCGAACTCGACAGAGTGCAGGGCGATTGTTAACGTCATAAGGTGAGCAAGACTGTTATTTTAGTTTTATCACTCAAATAAATTTTTAAAAACATAAATGGGGCCTTTCTGCAAGACAGCAGTTAGGTAGTGGAAATAACAGTTTTTTCATATCTTAGCTTGCACCAAAAGGAGTCTTCGTAGAAGAATCCTTGCAGTTTCTCTTTTAATTCTGAATTTCGAAACGCAATTACTTATTTCGTTCCTATTGGAGACATTTCTAGGCTTATCTAGTGGAAACAACAGTTTTTCATATCTTAGCTTGCACCAAAAGGAGTCTTCGTAGAAGAATCGTTGCAGTTTCTCTTTTAATTCTGAATTTCGAAACGCAATTACTTATTTCGTTCCTATTGGAGAAATTTCTAGGCTTATCTAGTGGAAACAACAGTTTTTCATATCTTAGCTTGCACCAAAAGGAGTCTTCGTAGAAGAATCGTTGCAGTTTCTCTTTTAATTCTGAATTTCGAAACGCAATTACTTATGTCGTTCCTATTGGAGACATTTCTAGGCTTATCTAGTGGAAACAACAGTTTTTCATATCTTAGCTTGGACCAAAAGGAGTCTTCGTAGAAGAATCGTCGAAGTTTCGCTTTTAATTCTGAATTTTGAAACGCAATTACTTCATCAGGAATTTTAGGTTTTAATGTGATCTGATCTTTTGCTGAAATTGAGCTTTTTTTGCTTAGATAAAATGACGAATATGGGACAATATTTCGTAATTTTTGTAAACTTTTGAAATTAATTGTTAGATTTGGTTATGTTAACTGAATTATGATAAATATGAACCTGACAATTTTTCTCGAATAAAAATTTAAAATAAACTGAAGCACCATATTAAGCTAACCAAGTTGTCAACAGGGGAAAATTGATTTATTGAAAATTTATAGTTTTCTAAAAATTTATAGTTTAATAGAAAAAAAATATATAGAAGCAAGTTATGAGTAGCATCAATTTCTGACAAGAGCTTCTTAATTTCATTTGCGAGCTCAAATTACAATGAGACGATTGATAGACCAAAATTCAGTAAAAATATTTAGCTATAGCAATTCTCTTGGGCTGCTCAGCAAAAAATGCCTGTCAACTAAATATCACATTTGATATTAAACAGTAATTCTGTATCTCACTTGTTAAGTGAAACCAATGATTAACAAGACAAAATGGGTGCATTTAAAATGTCCTTGTAAGATCGTAAAGTCACAACACACACACACTCTCACACACACACACACACACACACACACACACACACACACCCACCCACACACACACACAAAATTTTATTATCGAAACTTTAATTTGAGTATGAGTTGGTTTTTATTTGTTCAAACTCTAAAGCAAACAATGAGAAATAACTGAATGTTGAAATTAGACGGATAGTTTAACGGATGCATTTGTTGTTGGGGTCAAAAAATGTCTCCTGCATTTTTTCATCGTTTTTTTCAGCGTTTTTTGCAAAGAGTTATCTCAAGAAACTTTGTTTGCGCTGAGATCTAGAAGTCCTAAAAGACGAATACGTTTTGGAATTGAAAACTAACTATTCTGTTGACAATAATGATTAGCAAACATAGAGTTGAGAATCAATAAAAATTACACAATTTGCAAACATAGAGTTTTTTATTAACATTTTCAACAGTGCGTTTTATAGCATATCTGGTGATCAAATATATTTATATTGCAGCCGTTTAATATGCTTGAAAAATTTGAAAACGTAAAAATGCTCAAGTATTGTTTTGTGTTGCAAAACACAAAAAAAACATAGCTGGTAGATTGCTAGAAAATAGGCGCCATAGTTTTGTAGATATGCAGTCTCAAAATGAAAATACAAACAGAACGAACATCAGACATTTGTTTTTTTTTGTTAATTACTGATATTTTTTTATTGGGAATCGCTATACTTTATTGCTGCTTTTATTAGCTGCTCTCAATTAACCTTCAATTATAGTGATAAAAACTAAGTTGACTTTTTCCTGGAACTAAATACTGAAGAGACAATTTGAAAATCTAGAAAATAATTTTTGAAAGTGAGATAATTTACGTGTGACTGAAAAATTAGTCACACAAATGGGCAAAAAAGCGCAAAACATATCTTGAAAGTCCTGAACAAGAGTTCAAATTTTTTTGTGGTTAAACGAAAAATTAGACCTCCCTAGAAAAGACTAGGAATATAGTTTCAAATTTAGAAAACAGTTGCATTTGCAAAAGTATAAATCAGTTCCACAAAACGTTTAAAAAATTAGTATGATGGTAACAGATTTCTGTCTGACACAGTGATTGAAATGTTTTTGTTTTATGTAGTTTTAAATCAGTGAGATTAAATTAGTGAGATCTCATGTCAACCACCTACCTTCTTATTCTGATAATAGTTGTAATGGTCAGTGAGAGGTCTGGGGTACATAGCAACCACGATATAAATAGTGGAAAAACAAAAACAGAAAGAAAGATAAAATTCCCAGTATTGTGGTATCTTTGCAATGAATTTCCCTGTGACTTTGAGAAGACTACTGAACCACTGATGATACTAATTTGTTTGACCATAGAGCACCTGTTTCAAATATATTTTTCATCAACTTTTCCGATTGCTTTGAGATTCACCTCAGCATTTCAGAAATGTCGACTTTTTGTGTTCATAATATATTTATCAATTGCAGTGTTGTAATTTATATCCGGACATCAAAACATACAAATTTTACGTGGACAATTGTATGAATGTAATGCGGCAGAATCACTTTGAATCAACATTTTATCATCAAAAGTGTTTATGATCGAGAGCGAATAAGACAGCAGGAAGAATTGCTGATCAGTATGTGACTAAAATGCTCATTTTATTTGACCTCCTTTGCGCTTAATTTTCCGTGTTTTCAACTATAGAAATAACAAGGCGGCTCGTTAATGTGCGTTCGCACATGATGTTCCGACCCGAGCTCATCTACATTTTTGACTAAAAGGTCAACCAA
Organism: Convolutriloba macropyga; assembly: GCF_964194025.1. Classification (NCBI taxonomy): domain Eukaryota; kingdom Metazoa; phylum Xenacoelomorpha; order Acoela; family Convolutidae; genus Convolutriloba; species Convolutriloba macropyga. The sequence continues at coordinate 63,649,345 of NC_134469.1, read as the reverse complement.
ATCAAGAGATAACAAAAATAGATGTTTGAGTTTAAAACAATCGTTACACATTCTATCTACTAATTGAATTACTAATGCCATGCTTCATTACAGCACCAACGTGACCTGACATTGAAGAGACTAGAAAAAAAATAGCACCAACAAAATTTTGGCGGCAAAAAATGAATATCTAAATTTAAAAGCACCTGGTAACAACGTCAAAATGCAGTCAGATAAAACCTTAACTACACAAGTTTACCTTTTACTAACTATACAGCAGATGAAAAGTTTTCTTAACGAGACTAGGTAACAAGCCGACAAAAAGAACGAACAGTGAGGCGAAACTTAAAAATTAATCAACATTTTTTGCACCAAGAAAATTCAAAAATCTTAAAAAACATTGGTTTTTAATAAAAAAATCCTTGATAAATTACTAAAAAGTCATTACAAAACCAAAAGCACCCGTCTGTGGTCAGACTATGCCATAGAAACAAACTAAAGAGAAACTCAAAAAATTACAAACGATTTGCGAAAACACAAACCTTTGCTACCATTAAAATCAATACCTATCATCTGAATATGTATTTTTAATTCAGTTGTTATTTCTGCTATTTCAGTTGAAGGATTTATACTGAAAGATTAAATAAGTTTACTTGGGCCACATTTAAAAACCATTGGGATCTGTTATTACGCGATTGTTCTGAAGGAAGAGAAAAAGAAACGCAAAAAATGGCCATTCAATAAACGTTCAGAAAAACGAAACAACAGTGGCACATAATATCAATATATATGTTATTTCTTGAAATACACGAAATTCGATGGGACATCTGATTGATGAATAGAAGTTAAATTTGACGAAATGAACCTATTCGCTATATACTGAATGTTTCGAGCAACATCATTCATTCAGTCCTCAATTACAAGCCTATGAGATCTGTGAGCAATTTACGGCTACCTAAAGAACAAAAACAGCGAATTCAGGAAAAAAAATTGAGCGACAAAAGGGTCGAAGGCATTAAAAAAATGAACTTTTCACTAAACACTCTTCAATTTTAAATTAATTTTTCAGGAGCAATGGGAAAACCTTTTTTATCAATATAATTTCAAAAAATCAACAAATATAAACAAATACATTAGACGCACGAAAATTGCGGGAAAACACGTATTATCAACGCCATTAAATTCATTAGCCTTCAACGGAAGCCAGTATATACAATAAATGATGCCTCGAGGGGACAATAAGTTTTTTTGCCAATCGTTTTTCATCAATAAGACCTTACAACAAGTTAATGACTATGAAAACAACAACAGAGAGAGGCAAAAACCACAAATTCAGTAGAAAAGTGCCTGAAGAAAATGTCGAAGCAACTCAAATCATAAGCTCTTCCCTGAAAACTTTATTTATGATCCGTTGAACTTCTTCCCTAAACCAATAGGGACTCTCAGCAGTAAGATGATGTGATAAGATTTCAAAAGGATCGAAAAACAAAATAAAGTACCCAAAAAAAATATGAATTCTCGTGGCATTGATGTTTTAAAACTAATAGGTAGAAGATAAAACCGCTAACCAGATTAATTTTGGCTATAGTAGAACGGAAATGGATTCTGTTAGAACCAACAATGACCAAGAGTATTCACGAAAAAAAATTAGGAATGGTTGAATTTCAAAAAAGTTTCGAAAAATTATTTTTAAACCCTTAACAGCCAGTAAACTCAATCTTTCATCGGAGCTCAATGACGATGCTCAGATATAACCCATAGGGAGGAAAATGATGTCTGTCATGCATAGATAGTTAAAAAGACATCACAATAAGTCTTATGACAGAAAACAATAACAAAAACAGCAAAAACTAAAATTCAGTAGAAAAATGCGAGAAGAAAGTGTCGAAGACAATTAAACCATTAGCTATTCTCTGAAAACTTTCTCTGTGATCCACTGAACGTCCTCTCTAAGCCAATTGGATTACAATAATCTTTGGATAATGTGATAAAGAGTTCAAAAGTGACCAATAATTCAAAAAATCCAAAAAAAAAATTTAAAAAAATTGAAATCTTTGTCATTGAAGTCATATAACCAATAGCTAGAAGATAAAACAGCTAAACAGAATATTTTTAGTCGCAGTAAAAAGCAAGTGGGTCCAGTCAATACTGAAACTCACTAACAGTTCAAGAAAAATTTAGGAATTGTTATTGTTCAAATAAAATTTTCGAAAAGTGATTTTTATTTTAACAGACATTAAATTCAATAGCTTTCAACGGAAGTCAATAAAAACGCTCAAAGATGCCCCGGTGGCAGTACATTTTTGTTTGTCATGCATAGGTATTCATTATGAGATCACAGTAAGTATAATGACTATTAAAACAACAAAAAAAAACAGGAGAAAACCAAAAAATCAGTAGAAAAGTGCAAGAAGAACGTGTCGAAGCCATTTAAACCATAAATTTTTGTTTAAAAATTTTATTGGTCATCCACAGAAGATCGTTTTTAAGCTAATGGGAACTGTCAATATTTGGATAATGTGATAAGATTTCAAAAGTAACCAATAATACGTAAAAATCCAAAAAAAATTTTAAAAAATTGAAATTTTTTGTCATTGAAGTCATATAACCAATAGATAGAAGATAAAACCGCTAACCAGTTTAATTTTGGTTGCAGTAGGAATGAAGAGGGTGCTCTCACCCCTGGACTGACTTACAATTCACTATAATAAGATTATGATTCTTTAATATTCAAAAAAAAATTCGAAAAATTATTTTTTAAGTCTTAACAGCCATTAGCCGCCCCCTCAATGAAATAGACATGTTCACTTAATGCTCATTATGGAACATATTGCACTGTTAGTCAATGAATCCCTACCATAGGACTCCAAAAAAAATAGTAAAACTTCAAAAAGAAATTCAAAATTTCATTCAAAATTACGAAAACTCAGAATCGAAGCCAAAAAAAAACATGAGCAATTCCTTGAAAACGACGTTTTTTGTTCATTGCGCTTCATTCGACTATAAAGGAGTTTTGTCATTAATAGAACGTCGATATAAAATGTGACTTGTCTCTAGGTGACTTAAAAAAGCAAAAAAGAGAAAAGTTTTATTAAAAAAAGGGCTCTCAATTAGAGTTCGATTTTTTTTTGATAGTGAACTTCCCTATGAGACCAGAACTAGTCTTTCTATCGCCTTGCATTCAACTTTTACGAACTCAAAATTTATTCTTTTTATAGAAATTTGAATTAATGTTTTCGTAAAAAAGATCTTAGTTTGAAGAAAATTGTACTAAAAGTGAACAATCATGCTAAAGATCCCATTGTTCACACAAAACTTCAATCCTCGATAACTCCTCGAAAAAAACGAAATTCAAAAAAATCTTTTTACTTTTGAATTCTACGCTGGACCAGCTTTTTAATGATACCACTCACATTTCTCTACGACGAATATATCGATCGGCCAAAATTCACTGAACAAAAAAAAAAAACCCCATTTGAGTATATAGTTCCTTCCCCCACAAGTGGGGTCGGAACAATAATAATGAGAAGTAACTATGCTGAGCATACGCACTCTGAATCAACGCATTTAATATCAGATAGAGCTCAATTCTATGGCAAAATTTAGGCAACTATTCTTTGGCGAGTTTCACCAAATAATCTTTTAAGGTATCATCAAATCATTGAAAAAATTTTAATCGAATTTCATCGCAATTATATCATCGTAACATTATTCTGAAAATTTTATGAAATTAAACTAATTATTTCAAAACGACAAAAATTAAGCTTGAGTCATTTAACTATTAAGGAGATATGTAATCCCATCTTTAAATCACTTGACTCAAAGCACTTAGACTGACGTTGAGCGGCGTTAGCAACTACCTATTTTGGTCAATTCTTCTATTTATTGATGCATATTCAGCAATTTAACAAAGTATCACAATCCCCCCCCCCCCCCCCCCATTTTATTGAATGCACATGAAATCAAGTTTTTCGCATTTTTATTTAGTTTAAATCAAATATTGATATCAAACTTACCCCTCTTGAGGTGTATTTGTTAGCAGCTGCTGACGTGTAGCGTGACACACCTGAAGGGTTAGAGTTAAAACTACGTACTGACATCTTCATAGCGGAATGTTGCCTTGAATTCGCGGGGGGCTTCTTTAAGTCCAAAGGTGGCCTGTAATGGTCAATACCCCGTATATCATCAGGAATTGCGCCTCGTGTCAAAAGGGCTTTAGCCCTTGTCTGGACAGTTTCCTTCGGATCCGTGAACAACTCGGGCATTGTTTGGTCTACCCCGTCACGTGGTGTGTACTGTGAATGAGGCATCACTGGGTCAAATCGTTTAATGCTTTCAATCTCAGTTCTTACAGTTACGTCATTTGTAAGGTCACGAGGGGACATGACAGATATTTTGTTCAGGTCCGAGGGTCGCTCGCTCGGCACTCGAATGATTAGAGGAACTTTGATGTCGCCTTGAGGTATAGTTTGAGAAACAGCTTCTACAACATAGGAGAGGTCAACTTCCAGGTCGCTATAAACAGGTGGTCGAGAGGAGTCAATCATGTTAATATGTTGGGAATCTTTCAATGTGATCACATTTTGTTTGCCCTCTTTCGCTTCTAGAATATCCTTGCCCTGCAGTGTATAAACATCGTTACCCAATCTCAGCTGAAGGTTTTCTAGGAACTTGCTGTCTTTCCCACGATGTAGAGCGTCACACATCTCGAATGGGAGCACAACATGTACTGGTACTTCATAATGGGAAACACCTGGTTTAGAGCCTGATTGCTTGTTTGAAGTGTGATCAACATAGGCATTACCTGTGAATTTGTCGTCGCCCACAAAGACACTAACAGACGGATCAAAAAGGCTCATCGCATTAACAAACCATAAAACTAAAGCTATCAATGTTCAAACGAAAGCGAATATACTACTCTGTACTGTACTTTGCAGGTATAGTTTAGAAGCGTACAGAAAGATACAAACCAATTTAATAAGTTTTTGAGCAAAGCATTAGAAACAATTTTCAATCCGACTTCAACGTGTTGTTATAAATGTTCGTTAAAAATGAATGTAAAAAATTTATTTGACACATGAATTGATGCATCTATGAAGCCATACATGCAGTGTTACTAACTGAACTTGTCACATTCTTTTTATTATATCGTTAAACATGCTTTTGAATTTCGAATGGCTTTTTTCACTTCCTCAAACATACTTTCGATTGATTGCTAAAGCTCAAAAAAGCCAAGTCAAATCTGAATAGTACCAATTATGTAAACAAAAATATGGGCAATACGGACAGTTTCACAGCTCACTCAAATGTTAATGTTACGATCCAACGTTGGGGGGGGGGGGGTATATCATAAAAGGGATTTTTTAAAATTCTGATTATTCTTGTCCGTTAATGTATTTCCCGTAGAAAAATTGAAAAAGTAGTCTTCGAAAGCTTGCTGTTAATAATAAATATAACTGGAGCGCCGTCCGTATTTTGCCCTGTTATTTGATTTGAATTTCCGGAAAGCCTGTATCGTTTTATGGAGAAATTGGGGATTAAATTTCAAAAATTTAAGATGTATAACAAATTTTTGGCAAGAATTGGGCACTTTTGTCATTTTGTTCAAGCTCTCGATAGACAATGCAGTGCAAGAGCATAAACTAGACCTGGAGTTACCAAAGACCGTCCTCACCCTCGACCAATATAAGGTATGAAAAGACTGTCCTTGATGGATTTTTGGGATCAAATGAGTTTTTGTGGACTTTGCGTGATATTCTGGACTTTTGCTGAAACAACCGTCCTCCTCATTTGGCTGGACAATGAAGCACCTCTGTGTTGGCTGCAAAAATTCGCTGGAAATAAGCTCGCAACCGTAGAAATTGTTTTTCATTTCCTAAAAATGACTGCATGTAGAAATTTGTTAATCATAGGGTAAATTTGGAGAAGGTCACGAGATCGGACCCAGATGCTGGCGGAAGAAATTTTTAGTTTGACCAATTTTTGTCTATGAAATGAATGAGCCTTGACCCTAACAAGGGTCCTCGACTGCGTGTAATTTAAGTCAATATTTACCCTCCCAACTGAAATTATTAGGTCTTTTCATAAACTCCAGGTTTAGACTAGGATACACAATGCACTGAGCACAAAACATCTTTCCTCGAGGTTTTCTTCTACTGAAAAGGGTAGAAGGAATATTGCAATGTCGTTTTTTCCGATAATTGTGCCCAATTTAGTATAATTGAAGCTAATTTAGCACAAAAAACACAGATTACATCTTATTACATCAATTTCCCCACGAATAACTATTACTGGCGTAGCTGAAAAATTTCGAAACAAATTTTCTTTCTTGAAATATTTCTATCTTGTGCAGTTATCAAGGACAAATATTCACAAAATTTTGTTTCTTTTTGTTTTTCACGCTTGAAAAAATTTACCAATAAAGATGAGATTTGCATAAATATTGATGGAAAATGGAATGATACCCAAAGCAATAGGAGATCTATGAAACAAGCTACAAAAATTTGCCTAAACGAAAGAGTATGGTAATTTTATTGCCCTAATGTATACTCCAATTTTAAGCTTTCAATTTTTAGTTTTTTAATTCAATTTCGTGTGAGTTAAGAATAAAACTTGAACCATAAAATCAGGAAAAAACTCTGTTAACATCAAGTTCATTTCTCTTGAAGCTCAATGATGTGAATTAATATAAAACGAGGAAACTATCTAATGTGCGCTCACCCATAAGATTCTGACGCGCTCATCTACATTTTGGCTGATCTACCAAATCAAGATGAGATAGGAAACGTGCTTTCAAATTTTTAAAACTGCTGGAAAACTACTGATATTGAGTGAAAAATTGTTGTGAACTCAAAGAACGAAATAAAAAATACTGCCTCAGCAGATGGATCAGATGTGGTATTAGTAGGAATACGAAACAACAAGCACATCAAAATAAAATAACGTGAACGTCACCCAAGTCGAGGTGGCCAGACCGCATTGAGCTCTGATCAGACCATCTTCGAGCGCACACATGTTCTCAGTGCGCTCGAATTACATGGTCTGGAAAAAGCTTCGAGCGCACTTTTGTCTGGTCAATGGTCTGGAACTTGCCTGATCAGAGGCCACTTTGGTCTGGGACGGTCTGATCAGAGGTGACTTTGGTCTGGGACGGTCTGATCAGAGGCAGTTTCAAACGCACACTAGTCTATCAGAGGCCGATTCGAGCGCACACTAACAAACACTCTAAGTTCATTTATTCAGTTAAAAGCATAAATAAATGGCATAATCAATAATTTTTTCAGCATTTTTTTTTCGTTTTTTCATTAGCAGTACTTTTAGGATTGGCTTTTCGTTAGTTGAATATAAGATTGATAACATCGTTTTTCATGAAATGAATATATTATAACGATATTGAGAGATTTGTTCATGTTCAAAATCATTCTCTGATCAGACTGTTTCGAACGCATTTTAGTCTAAACAGAGGCAACTTCGAGCGCACTTTTGTCTGATCAGGGATGATTTTGAGCGCACTTTAGTCTGATTATAGGCAATTTCGAGCGCAGTTCAGTCTGATCAGAGGCTATTTCAAGCGCACTTCAGTCTGATCAGAGGTGGATTCGAGCGCACATTAGTCTGATCAGGGTATGACTTTCGAGCGCACAATAGTCTAATCAGAGGAGGTTTTCGAGCGCACTTTAAGTGCGCACGGATCTTGGAGCTCACGATAGTCTAGACAAAGGACACTTAACTCTGGGTTGGTCTGATCAGAGGTCGCTTCTTTCTGGGACGGTCTGATCAGAAGCCATTTTGGTCTGGTCCTCAATCTGGACAATTACTTGCACAACTCTAAGTTTTTCCTACGAGAAGACTTAGTAAATAGGCAAACAAAGTTTCAGTTGAAACACAAACTTAATAGATTAACTTGTACATCACTACAAAACAGACGTACCCCCCTTAAACAGAGTACCTAACAAATTGAAAAAAAACAAAGAGAGAAAAAGTGCAAACTGCAAAAATATCTTGAATTTTTGAAATCAAATAGCCTCAAATGTTAGAGGTCGAATAGCCATCGGCTTTCAGCTAAAAAAGATAGTATATATCCTCACATGTAACTTTTTGCTAAGCCAATCAGATCTGCTATTAAAGAAACTATGTCAAAAGACCACAAAGTAATGAACAAGACTTAATCAATGAGATACAAATTACATAAAAACAAATTGTTGAAGCCATTCAAACAGATAGCTATTTAATTAAAAGATTATAAATGTCTTATGTGCTTGGTTTGAACATCAAAATATGAGGTTTTTAACAAGATGACGCAAAAAGACAGCATAATACTACGAACATTGACTGGTATAAAAAACTCAAGAAAATTTAAATGCAAAGTTTTAAAGTTTTAGTGTCAAAGTCATAAAAGCATTGATTGAAACACAAAATCAATTACAATTAAAGTTTGTTGCAAAAGAAAAAGGGGGTGGGACCCGCCATAAATTGAACTGAGTTACACGTTTACAATAGAACAAATGACTTCGGAAGTCATGACAACCATCCACTTCAAACTTCAAAACTCAAGTTATATGTACATGTAACTCGTTAAAAAGCCAATGTGTTCACTCATACGCCAGACTAGGTCAATAAATTACAAACCAGCAGCAAGAACTTGCAGTTATCCACAATGCACAAATGTAAAACAAAAACACAAAGATATTGAAGCCATTAAAAATATTATGTATAAACTTACATCTTTGTATATGTTAACTTGGAGCTCATTTGAACATCTCTGGGGTCACTTTCAAAAGGGCAGTGTAAAAGTGACAACAAACAAAACCAAATTGAACAGAATTAAAAACTGAAAAGTTCCTTGATTAATATCTGATAGAGTAAAAGTCATCAAAGCATCAGTTGAAACCATTAGATGTTAATTTTTGTTGAGCAAAAAAAAAGATTTAGACAGAACAGAAAATGCAAAGCAAAAAATTAGATGAAAAACCCCTGAGCTATCAGTTGAATAATAAAACAAACTAACTTTTGGCTCCATTGAAGGCTTTCGATATAACTATTTTGTAACCAATATTTGTCACATGTCTACCAAAAATGATCAAATACAGACAAAAATCGAAAAAACAATTGAAGTGCATGAAAAGTATCGAAATGGTTAAGAAATCGTAAAGATGTCACTGTGAACAATATGAAGATTCAGTGTTATGTGGCAATGGTAGGAGACACCTATATTGACCAAAACAAATGGAGAAACAACAAAAATTCTCTACAGTTTCATTGAAAACTGTGGTACCAATGTTCAAATATTGTAAATATGATTTTTTAAAAAACTTCTGAATAGAAAGATTTGTGTTTATATTTAAAAAATTGACTTGTTATTAACAATAATCAGAGATATAATTTGACGTAAATGGATTAAAGGATTTGGTAGAAATCAAATTTCACTGATTTTTTGAATGAAAACAAATATATTCTAAGTCAAAAGAGCCATAGGTATCAAGAAAAAAACGTTCGATAGGGTCATTTTTACATACTTACGAAACCAATTGGAAATTCAATCAATATGATTAAGTTAAAAGACTACGAAAAAAAAACTGAAAATAGACATAACTCAAGTGACAGTTTGCCAAAAAAATCTGTGACTCGGGGAAAATTTTACTTCATTTGGTTGAAACAAAAAACACTACATTTGATCATTGAGCCTCCTTTAAACGTACTTGGGAGTATTCTTGGTTTTTAAGCAATACGTAATTTGGCAAAAAAATTCCGATAAAAACATGATGGTTTCGTTAAATGTTTTGATAAATTGGTAAATACTTGCAAAATTATAGTTCGAGAACACTTTCTTACAAAGCATAAGAAAAATAGCCTGCATCAGAGTAAAAAAACATGTCATCGGTTTTTGTCCGTGTTACCTTAAAATTAAACAAATTGTATAATGATGTATATTTTTCATTCATAAGCAGAACTTTTTATTGAAAAATAATTGCTAACTATTGGAAAATTCAACCAAAAGCGAGCAAAAAAGTTATCGTATCAAACGTATCAGTGAACCTACCTCGTTTTAAGAGGTAAAACTATCATTAGTATTGTTAACAATTTCACAGTTTTCTCATCTTTTGATGAAACTTATTTCAAACTGCAGCAAAAATTACCAATTATTGAGAAGAAAAACAAGAAATCAGACAAACATGAACAAAACGTTGAACATCCATACTTATTCAAAGAAAGAATAGCAACAAAAGGTTTATTCTAATGTAACCTTATCTGGACGGGTTTTGTAATGTTACCACTAACAACTCGGTAAAATGAATCTATCGATCTGTCGACTGACTCAATGCAAAAAAAACAGTTGAACAGTTGAGCATATAATACCCTCAGCTTAGGTAAATATATTAAACAGTCACTAGAAAGGTTTTTCCACCTATTTTTTGTAAGAAAATTGCTGAAGCCTTAAAATTTTTTTTATCTTTCGACAAACTGACATATGCCTAACTTATGTAATTAAAATTGATTTAATGTTTATATATAATAATTTAAAATATAACAGGGTATTTAATATATAACAAGGTATTAATATATAACAACATGGTATTTAATTTTATATATAACAAATATTCCTCTTTTTGCATCCGCTTAGACTCTTTATAACGTTTTGCTGCTTCTATCAGTAGTTTTCAAACAAATTTTGTTCACGAAAAATACACTCAATTGACCTTATCCCCTTGAATAAAAGTGAAGAAAAGTCATTTGACAATAAGGAATTTTTTTTTAGAGTGAAGTGAGTAACTGGTCACCAAAAATTGAATTTTGCCAATGAACCAAAAAAAGCTAGCCATAAACTGCAATTGGATATTGCAGGAAGGTATGAAAAAAGCAAGTTTGAGGTAATCGTTACTTCATATAGTCGTAAAGAAACTCTTGACGAAGAGAGAACAAAGACAAGATAAAGTTAAAATTCAATTAAGAAATGAGAACAAAAACCGCTAGCGAGAAGACAAGTTCGTCTCTTTACAAACTTTTCTGTTTCGATTTCAAAATTTGTGCAAATTAATTCGCTTTTCCGCTCCACTTTTTGTTTCGGCTTGACCGAAATCAGTACTCCCCTTTGACTCAAAAAACCTCAAAAAGCATGAAAAGGTCTCCACCAAAATTCCCGGAAGAATTCTGAACTGACTTGAAGTAAAATTTAAGTTTTGCCATCGCCAACGACCAATGAAACTAATAAAACAATTTGCATCATTATACCGGTCAATTTGAAACAACAAAAGAAGGAAAAAATTTAAATGTGAAAAGCGAACAATGGCAACATTTTATGGAACACATTTGTAAAGTTGATACTGCAAAAAATTCCTTTTAACACATTCTATATCCTGGTTAGCCTATTCTGAGCAAATTACTACAAATAGCAGGAAAAATAGCAAGCGTTCAAACACTGGAAATAATTTAAAAATCAGAAACAAGACTATACAGAAAAACAGCGTAATTTTTCATTCACAAAATCAAAATCTGGCTTTCAAAACTTTGAGATTTTTGCTTAGAAACAATGCCCATAGAAACATTCAAACTGAACAATTTAACATAAAAAAAATTGCAATAGCCAGAAAAAAAAACAAAAAAATTAAGCAATAAAAATTTCAAAAAAAAAACGAAATGAGAAAAAGACAGCTCAGTCAACTTTCTTTTACTAAAATAATGAATTGATATCTCAAATCAAAAAGCCGTCAAAACTAACATAAAACTAATTTAAATCACAAAAATAACCCAAGGCGGCATAAAGTTGAAAGAACATTAACCACTGAAAAAGGGCCTAAAACCGGAAAATTACAGAAACAGCTCAACATTGTATAGAGTATTTTATGTAATTGAGATATTAAAACTGCTCTAAAACAAACACTTACTGATTAAGTTGGTTTAGAAAAACCATTTCATTCGAAAAAGTTAATTTAAGACTAAAAAAACTGCGACTATTGCCTTGCGACTATATACAGTTTGGCATTAATTTTTACACCCAAAAACAACAATGGAGTGCCTGAAAAATTGTTTCAATTTTTTGGCACGTTTAAATATTGCATTGTCATATAGACAAAGTAATGATAGAAATTGATATTACTCTCTAATTAATCTGTACGGAAGGCCAATTACCATTTACCCATTAAGTCAGCATTTTTACCAGCATATTATGGGAAAAAATGTTCGTCAGAAAATTTCTCGGGCGTTTCCTGGGTATTACTTTGCAAATTTTCCCCAGCTCATGAGCTTTCTTAAAAATGTTTATTGGAGCAACCCTCGACAATATTGTTCAAATTTAGGAACAATGCGAATGATGATAGAAGTTGACGAACGGCTTGAAGATGAGGCAGCAATTCGCAATTATGCAAGGGCATTAGTAACCACTGTTATGTGAAGTTGAAGTAAAAAGTTTTACTCAAGTTTGTCACGCACAACATAATAAAGTATTCTTACTATTTGGAACAAAAAAAATCACAATGTTTTCCTGAAAAGCATGAACTCGGTAACAATGCCGCTAACAGTTTGTCAACACTAATTCAAGTGTCATATGTTATAAATTAGAAAAAAAAGAGTTTTGGAATTAAAAAAATCCGTTGGAAAGAATTTTAAAAGAACAAAAACAACGGTAAAAACAAATCTAAAAAACCGTTTCGATAGGTATTTTTTTTCGTCACGCCTGCCCGTTTTCTCTTTGCGAGTTAAACATGTTCAGTTTTTTGCATAATTTAGTTTCGATTTTGTTCACTTAGTGCTGTCTGTGCGTTCTTCTCCCATGTACTACTAATGTATGGTAATTACTTCCTATGAGATAGATGCAACTGCTCATATTTTCGAAGCTGTTTGTTCAAATTTGTTCATTACGGCGTTTCCTGTGCACGCAGTGTTATGCTATTGCACAGAGAACAAATTATTGGAGGGGTAATGGCGGGTAGGTGGGTGGGTGGCTTGTTGTGGTGCTGGGGAGGGGGGTTGTAGGTGGGAGAAAACCCATTTTTTTTTAGTGAAGCGTGGGTTTTCTGGCTATATAGGAGAGGAAGGAAACAATTGGACAGAAAAGTCGCTAAGGAAACGTCCGCACATTTTTCATCAATTTGCAGTCCTTTGAGCCTTTAGGTAACAACCTCTATGCCACAAAGGTACGCGTATTACTAGAAATTTTTGAGGCTCGAAATCAAGCTAATTTGTTTTTAGATTTCTATCTCCCGTAAAACCACTCAGAATTCACTTTGAGGAAAAAATTCGGAGAGAGAGAGAGAGAGAGAGAGAGAGAGAGAGAGAGAGAGAGAGAGAAAGGGAGATGGAAATATCGTTTTTTATGTGCTCTATGCTCCATTGACACGCGACAAAATTTTGTCAAATTTAGTCACTTAAAGTGAAGCCTTTGTAAAAAAAAATGGAGGCTCTCGCAATCAATTTAAGCTTAAAAATTGATATTTTGTTTATTTATGGAGCATTTCTTACCGCGAACGTTAACCAAATGCGTTTATTAAAACAGTCTTTGATTTTTTGCTTCACTCCAAAATCGACCTTAGTGTTTTTTATCGGAATCCGTTTAATCTACCTGAGTATTTGAGCTGCACTTTAATTTTTAGCTCAAATTTGCCTCCTTTTTGTGTCTCGAATGATATATCGTTAAATCTGTTTGTTTGTCTAGCATATATGCCACCTTCTGCCCCTGTTAGGCGAGGCTAAGTTGCCTTACGCAATAAAAGAATAAATAAAAAGGCTAATCTCAACGAGGTGGGGAATGGTATAGTAGTGTTGAATACAACTTTTCGTCTTCCTTACTTTGTCCCCGCTTACCAATCGCTAATTCCCCCTTACTCCCTCCCTCTCTCTCTCTTTCTCTCTCCCTTTTCCCCACTCAACTTTCGTACCTGCCTGGTTGGCTTGGTTGTTGTTCTGGCACTTTTGTGCCAACTGATTTTCTCCACTTTTCCCTTGTTCCCGTTTGGCACACGGCTTTCTCTGTTTACCATTCTTTGCTTTTACCCCCGCTTTCCCATATAAAACCCAAGTCCCGCTCTGTCCCCAAATTCCGGCCGGCCCGTAACTGTAAGGCTTAGTTAGTTACTCAGCTAGTTAGTTGGCAAGTCACCCCCCGCAAGTCGCGAGCATATACACATACGGATATTTCATTTACAGCTCAACCAAGCCCAGTTGGTGCAGGCCAACCGATTGGTATTATACCTTCTCCCTTTCACTTGGAACCGCCAGAGCTCATTATCTTTCAGTTATCCCAAAATCCTGTTATGATGAGAGGAAATTTCGATTTCTGAAGTTGAAAATCTCAGACCCGTATTCAGATTTTGCCTGGAAGACTATGTATGATACAATTATTATTTAAACCATATATAGATTGTTTTTTCTCTATCTACGTCATTTCATATTAAAGGTTAGACATTAAAGTTCTTCAAATCTATCTTTCCAAATCTGCTCTACCAATTCTATCAGTTGTACAGAAAAACTATCCCCAGGGATCCCAGAATTTTTATTGTTTATATCTGACAAGTCTGACAAAATAGTGTTATGAACGTAACCGGGTAAAAAGCCTTTATGATATTAGGATTTGCGGCATGAAAATTTGAAAGTTTTGACTTATAAGTGATGTAAAAATTGACATGATCATTGCTCGTAATATGGAATCAATACTGATATAAGATTTACAATTTAGACATGCTCAAATGATATTGGCTTGTTGTTAGGTGCGGATCATCAGATCCTGTAAAATTAAAATGGCAATCTGATCATGCACCAGAGAAATTTCAGTTTTTGGTACCATACAGAATAAGGAGGCTCGGTAATGTGCGCACGCACCTAATGTTCCGTCCCCGCTCATCCACATTCTTCACTTAAATCGTTACCAAACAAGGAGGCTCGGTAATGTGCGATCGCACATAAGGTTTCGACTCCGCTTATCCAGAATTTTGGCATAACTGACTACCAAATGAGGAACAGATAGAAAAACCCAAAAAGCCCAAGTATTTTTTAAAAAAAAAATTGGTGTATGAACGAAAAGATAGCCTCCAAAGCAAATAATTCAGCGGAGTGAAAAATGATGTACTAGATTGTAGAGATATGTCAATATTATGAAAGCGAGTGAAGACGAACTGCAAAATCAAACAACAACAAACATTAGTTACATCAAAAACTTTATCTCCGTTTTAAAAAAAAACAAAACTTAATAAAAAGTCAACATACCGGTAGATAAAACTGAAACTAAACAAAATAACTTATAAATCAGCAGAAAAGATATAGTCCAGTCCATAAAGAGGTTTGGTAACAAATAAACAAAAAGAACAAAAATTAAAGTTAAGAAATTCTCTTATTTTTTTAAAAACAATTTACTGTAATTTCAAAAAAATTTAAGTAATGAAAACCATTAGAAATCAAGTAAAAAACCCCAAAGGTTTACGATTACCAATTCTTCTATAGTAGGGCATTAAGGACTGTCCTTATTCATTTTTTCTGCGGCTAAAAAGAACAATAATAAGGCAACAAACGAAAATTCAATTAAAACTTGCCAGAAAACGCTGTCGAAGCCGTAAAGCCATATTTTGGACCTCAAAATATGTTCAAATGCAATTCTTCAGACACCGACAATGTAGTGTGCGGCCTTTCATTAATGAGACTAGGTATCAAGTAGAAAATAAAGAAAAAAGGGCAAAAATAAGAAAAACTTTTGATTTCCATTCGAAACAAACTTACTTTCAAAGTCATGAAAGCTATTAATTACAAAATGAAATAATTCATTAGGTTCGTTTTTTAAAGAAGCTCTTGAGACCTGCAATTATGTTTTGCCTCTACAAAAAGAACGTCAATAATGACAAAAATGAAGCTAACTTACTTTTTTTGAGAAAAACCAGTGTCGAAGCCAGAAAAGTCATAACGAGTTCTTTCAAATTATTAGGTTTTGTGACATCAATTCCTTTTTACACCTTCTTTAGAAACCAAAAATGTCATATTTGATCTGTAATTGACGAGACTAGGTAAGAAAAACACAATATAAAAACAAAACTGCGAAGTTTATAAAATTTATTTTGTTTTGGAAAACAATTGTTTTCAAAGTCATGAAAGCCATGAGCTTCCTAATAATATCAGGATATTGGCTCATCTGTTTTTAGTTAAGAAATTAATGAAACCTATCATTATACAGGAAATTTCATAAGACTAAAAACACAGATGAAAAACAACAGTTAAAAACAAAATAAAAAAATTCAATTAAATTCTTCAAGAAGGAAGTGTCGAAGCTGCTCAAACTATAATCTCTATCTTTCAAGATTTTAATATTTTCAATTTTGTCTTATTTTGAACGCCAATAATGTTATATGAGACTGTCAATTATGTGATAATGTGACAAAACTAGAAAACGTGAAAAAAGTATTTTAAAAAAATCTGAAATCTAGTTGTATCAAAGCCAGAAAACAATAACTCAAGGCTTAAAACCGCAAAAATGATTAAAACTGAAATCAGTAGAAACTTTTTTTGCTGACTTTAAGCTACAAGTTGAATTATTAGGGGAAAAATAGAGGAAAAATTCATTAAGCCATTACTTATTCAAAAATCATTTTAAAAAAAAATCGAAACAAGCATAAGCTTTCAAGTAAAAATCTAAAGGCATTAGCTCGGAGCTGCCAAGAAAACCAATTGGACCTATCATTCCCGAGCTTTGATTTGATATGTTCTGTTCTTCAATTAAACAAAAAAAAAACAATTTTTTAGAAAAAAGACAGACTGATTACAATCCGAATTCTCTTTGGATTGTAATAGTCCAAGATTAGACTAAAACTAGCCCTGCTAATGCTTATCGTCCATTAGGAGCACTTAATTTTATGAATATTATAGATAGGGACAATTTGTTAATTAAAAACTCGAAAATAATTTCTGCGTTTTTGATAATCAACGAGTAAAGTTAGCAAAAAGTGGCAAAATTCTAATTACAGAGCACTCTCAATAGAATTTGAAGGTAGAAATAGCCCCCTTTGAGTCTACAAAGACTGTATTAGTGTTGTTTGGGGCTGTACTTCCGGCAATTTTAATCAAAGTACACTAAACAAGCTTATTACGTGCTGTTTATGATGAAAAAGGCTGAGTTTTGAAATATTTAGCCCGAATTTATGACAAAAAATTAAATCAAAATAATCAACAATACGTTTTCTCTTTGGAATTAAAATTAAAATCACTATTTTTAAAAACTTTTTCAAATTTTTGCAAAAATTAACGAAAATTTAGACAAAAATTTCGGAAAATGTGAATAAAAACAACGGTATTCGTTCTATTTTTCTGAGAAGTTTAAACCTCAATAACTCCCTTTAAAAATCGAAAACAAAAAAAAAATCTCTTTAATTCCATATTCTACGCTGGACGAGCTTTCTAATGATACCAGTCTTAACTCTCTACGATTTATATAACGATCGGCGAAAATTGTCTGAAGTAAAAGACCCTTTTTGAGTATATAGTCCCTCCCCCCTCAAGAGGGGTCGGGTCGGAACAATGATGAAGAGACAGCAAAAACATACACATCTTTCAATAAACAACTAATGAAATACATTAATGCCACATTAGAGGGCCGATGAATGTAGTTGATAAAAGGGTTACTAGAAAGGACAATAATAAAAATAAAACAACAACCATTATTTACGACCAAAACTCGCATCAGATAAAAACGAAAACAAAACGATTTGACCTATTCTTCATTAAAAAAGATATTGGACCTGTACCCAATGCGACTAGTCAGCAGGTCGACAAAAAGAGCAAGAAGACGCGCAGTTCAAAAACTCTTTTCCTATTTTGAAAACAATTAATTTCACAGTTATTTTTTATATTAGATATCAACTGAAATCAATAAATTGTTCATTTATATCTACATAAGAAGAAATTGGTACTTGTTATTATCCAATGATCGATTGCGCAAAAGTTCAAAGCCAATGGGATCAATGATTATTGTTATAATTAAAAACCAAAAACCCTTTGAAGTGAACAAATATATAAAAATCTGACATTTTATGAAATTTTGAGGTAACATTTGTAACAAGGCCAAAAAACAAAAGATTGAAGCCAAAACCGTTATAAAGATTAAATTATAAGTCATTGGAAACGTGTTGTGACCTTTGTTTACAGAGACTGAGCTACAAATCGACCAAAAATATATTAAAAAAACAAAGCTCAAAAAACCAAATTTATTTTTGAAAACAAAATTTTTCAAAAGTCAGAAAAGACCTAGAAGTACAACAAAAAGCGATGGATTAACACCTCCGTTTCAAAACATCTTTACGACAGGGCATTCAAACATCTTTACGACAGGACATCATTCAAGGCACTATATTTATCAGATATTAACTGAAAGAACATTAAATTGTCATTTTTACTTCAGTTTAAAACCAACAAGTCTTCCTTATACAGGGACTACTTAGACATGACAACAAAAAAACCGAAAATTGAACATTATAGAAATCTCGAAAGCTTATATTAAAATACATGGTTGAAGCAATCATTCGCAACGTATAATCAAGCGCAAAAAATATTCAAATCAAAGCAAACAATTGAGACTTCTAATAAGCGACACTGAGTTACATCGTGAAAAAAAGGAAAGCAAAAAGAAGTCAGAGGAAAAATTTTTTTTTCAAATTAGTTTGAAAGTCATTAATACAAACAGCTTTAAACTGAAATCGTTAATCAGTTGAGTTATACGTCTTGGAGAAGCAATTAGGTTCTGTGGTTGTCGTGTATATGGTAAGCAACAAAGAAAACACAGACTAAAATAGGCAAAAAACCACAGTTTTGCGAGGTAACTGGGTCTCCGACCAAAGAGCATAAACTATTCAACAAAAACAATTAATATATCCAGATACGCCGTTTCCCAACGTTATGAATTTTCCTTCTAACGCCAGTTTTAATTTGATTGGTCAATAATGTGATAATTCGGCAAGGAAACAAAATGAACTCATAAAATATGCACTTCTCATCAAAACCAAAAAAAAAAAATGAAAACGTGTAGTACGAAAATAAAGAAACAATTAGTTGAATATAAAACCATTACCTACATTAAAATATACTCACGGGCAGTTGGTTTCCGCGTGTTTTTACTGAGGCTGCGCCCGAAGTTGAGAGAAATAAGATAAAATAATGGCAAAGTTCAAAAAGTCACCGATATTTTCTCAGAAAAAATATATTCAAATGCATAACGGACAACAGAAAACAACTGAAAAAAATCTTAGCTTCTTTGATACCTTCTAAAAGATAACTGGATCTCTGATTGTGGACACTAAGGCTTTGGGCTACAAAAAGTATAAGAAATTAAAGCAAAACGCAAGAAGTTCATAAAACTTTTACCAAAACAATTGGTCAGCGCCTAAGAAACCATGAGCTTAACTCTGAAACCATAATACAATCTCATTGGGTCTTGTCATTTGTAAATAGTATCTGTCAATAATTGAGCCCTGTTTGGAATTCTTGTCCGTAATTTGTATAAAAAACGTTCAACTAGCGGAAAAATCTTGAAAAAATCTGACAAAATTTTATCATAAGGCTCCATGGTGAGATCAAGATCAGCCCAGATATTGCTGCGCGTCTAAAAAATCACTCAATTGTGGAACTGGTTGCAAGATAGATTAACTGTATAGCAAGTTATTCTGTTCGTCAAAAATTATATAAACTATTTTGTATAATTTTTGAGTTTAAAATAGCAAAATAAATTAGGACAGTTATAATTCCAGAAGACTCTTAGAGCCAGCGGGAGTACAAATAGTTTTTTTGAGCTGAGCTTAAAAAGAACATGGCTGCATCTTAAAGGTGTCTTTTGCCAGCAAATTTTAAGCAAGTGGGCCAAAAACACATTTCTTGACAAAAAATAATCTGAATTTTGATAAATTTAGCATGAATTCTAACCAAAAAACTTGCATCGAACAATTCAGCGTCCCTCTTTTACCTTTAGAGACAAATAACTGACACTACAGTTAACCATTTTAACATATTTTTGCAGAATTGACGAAAAGTTGGTCAAAATTGTCGAAAATTTGGCCAAAAATTTGTATTAAAACAGCTGAATTACTTTTAATATTCACAAAACTTTAAACCTCGATAACTCCCTATAAAAATAGAAAAAATGAAAAAAAATCTTTTTACTTCCATATTCTACGCTGGACGGGCTTTCTAATGATACCAGTCTCAACACTCAACGATGAATATATCGATCGGCCATAATTGACTGAACAAAAAAAAACCATTTGAGTTTATAGTTCCTTCCCCCTCAAGAGGGGTTGGAACAATGAAAAACACATGATCATACTGTTTATAGTTTCTACTTTCTTATACTGATGATAGTTCGTTTCTAAAACAATCAACCATTTCTTTAACCATTTTTTTTAACTTCGAAATTTTGTATCATTGAAGTCATATAACAAATAATAAGAAGATAAAACCGCTAACCAGATTAATTTTGGTTGCAGTAGGAAGTAAGGGGGTTGTGTCATTACTGAAGCTGAATTACAATTCACGAAAATAGTTTATGATCGGTTATTGTTAAAAAAGTTTCTCGAAAAACCAATTTAGCTGTCCGCTCAAGGCTCTAGATAGGTTCTCTTAATGCTCATCATGAAACCTATTGCACTTTCAGGCAACAACTTTATGCAAGAGGATTCCAAAAAAAACAGTAAAACCTCAAAAAAAATCAACATTTCATTTAAAATGCAGTCGTATCCAAAAAAAATACGAGCGATTCTTTGAAAACTAATTTTTTGTTCATTGGGCTTCATTAGACTGTGAATCGGGTTTGTCATTAACGGAACTTCGGGATGAAATGTGACTAATGTCTATGTGACATAAGAAAACAAAATGATTTTTTTAAAAAGCTCTCAAATAGAATTCGATAATTTGTTTGACAGTCAACTTTTACCTATGAGACCAGAACTAGTCTTTTTTAAATCACCTTTCGTCTATTAGGAACACAATATTAATTCTTTTTGTGGCGTGAAATGTAACTTTGAATCAAGATTTTTTATGAAGTTATCTTAATTTGAAGAATTACACTAAATTACACATAAATTACACTAAAAGTGAACAAAATCAAAAAGGAAATTCAAAAAAATCTTTTTCATTTCCATATTCTACGCTGGACGAGCTTTTCAATGATACCAGTCTCAACTCTGTACGATTATTATATCGATCGGCCAAAATTGTCTGAGCAAGAAAAAATCATTTGAGTTTATAGTTCCTCCCACCTCAAGAGGGGTCGGAACAATGATAATTTTAGTGACATCTCATAAGATCAAAACTCATTTATCTAATTTTTGATATAATGCGTTTGAGTTAAATTTACATAGCAGTATAATTCTCCGCAAGCCGCTCTTACACAGAAATTAATTAGGGATGACAGAATAAGAGCACTCTTATCAGATTTTTTGGTCAGTCGGAAAGCGTTTTCAACACACGGCATTGTCCCACACTTGTTTGCGAAAACATAAAATTTAAACAGACAAAAATTGAAGTTTAAATTAATGTATGAATACGTATGATGTCGGAAAAAAGCCAAATTTTCAATGTCTGAAGTTTTTTTGGATAATTTTTCCGGTTATTGGAACCACAAATGAACTCGCCACCAACAAAAAAACAGAGATAAAAATCTCAGGTTTTTAATTGGATGTTTTTAAAAGCAACGCCAGGCATAAGGACTGCTATGGCAGTTTTATTAAATTGACATTTTTGGAGGATTTTTCAACGCAAGTGTAGCACATGGAAAAGCAGCGCCAATTATTCGTTACATTTTTACGTCATATCTAAGAGATGTTTTTGGAGTGCGGCTTTCAATGCATGAACAAGAAAATGTTTTTTATCATTGTTGTTCCGACTTACTTTGTCGCAGAAGGGACCAATTTTACAACTGCGTTTTGCTTTTTTTTGTAAATTTTGGTCTATCAATTTTTTTATCGTAGACAATATGAACATGGAGTTTTATATGAAGTATTTATATACCTCTAAGTTATTAGAGAACTCGAGCTTAAAACTTTTTGATAAAATTATTAGTTATTACCCATGAGCTCTTCGGTATAATTTTTTCTAATCAAACGCGATTTAAAACTTATAGAGCAGAATAATTTGGAATTTGATTGCTCTCTTAGTCCCTGAAGAAGAAAAAGAAAAACTTCTGTTCAATTATTTCTAAATAATTGCTATATTAGCTTATCAATCAGTTTATAAACCAAACTAGGCGCTCGGTAATGTGCGATGGCACATAGGGTTCCGACCCCGCCCATCCACAATTTTGGCATAATTGTCTACCAGATGAAAAACAGATAGAAAAACACAAAAATTATTTTTTTGGGAATCCAAAAAAACTCAAAAAAGCACAAGTATTTTTCAAAAAAAAATTGTGTATGAACGATAAGATAGCCTCCAAAGCAAATAACTCAGAGGAGCAAAAATTGATGCAATTGATTGCTGTGATATGCCAATATTAAGAAAGCGAGTCAAGTTGAACAGCAAAATCAAACAACAACAACAACAAACATTAATTACATCAAAAAATTTATGTCCGTTTTGAAAAAAAGAAATTTATTAACAAATTTAACATACCATCAGATAAAACTAAAACTAAACAAAATAACTTATAAATCACCAGAAAATATATGGGACCAGTCCAGTCCATAAAAAATTTTGGTAACAATTAGACAAAAAAGAACAAAAACAAAAAAGCTAAAAAATTCGCTTTTTTTAAACAATTAAAGTCAAATTAATAAAAATCATTAGAAACCAAACAAAATATCCCAAAGGCTTGCGATTACCAATTCTACTATAGAGGGGCATTAGGAACTGTCCTCATTCCTTTTTTTCAGCGGCTAAAAAGAACAACAAACAAAAATTCAATTGAAACTTAACAGAAAACGCTGTCCAAACCGTCAAGTCTTATTTTGGCCCTCAAAAATTTTTCGATTGCGCCTTTTTCAAACAGCGACAAAGTAGTATATGGCCATTCATTAGTAAGACTAGGTAACAAGTTGACAAAAAAGCGAAACGTAAAAGTATGTAAAAGTTTTGATTTTTTTTTCGCAGCAAAATTACATCCAAAGTCAAGAAAGACATTAATTACAAAAAAAAACTATTTAAAAAGGGTCACTTATTATTCCACAGGAAGCCATGAGACCTGCAAATATCCAGATTTTTTCTTGCGTGTACAAAAACAACGTCAAGTATGACATACACAAAATAAATTTACTTTTTTTTGTGAAAAACCGGTGTCGAAGCCAGTAAGGTCATAACGAATACAAAAAAAATAGATTTTGGGACATCAATCCCCTTTGACACTTTCCCTTGTCACCCATATTGTCATATTTGACCTGTATTTAACTAACAAGATCAGGTAACAAATAGAAATTTAAAAAGAACAAAATTGAAAAGTTAAAAAGCTTTTTTTAGTTTTGTTAAACAATTTTCTCAAAGTCATGGAAGCCATCAGCTACGTACTAATATCAGAAAATCTGCTCATCAATTTGTCCATGGAAAACCGATGAAACCTATCCATTTACAGAAAATTTCATAGGACGCAAACGACAAAGTAAAAACTACAATTAAAGACAAAATTTCAATTAATTTCTTCAAGAAAGAGGTGTCGGTGCGGCCAAAACGGTAATCCATGTTGTTCAGGATTTTAATAAGTGCAATTATGATATATTTGGAACACTGATAATGTGATATGAGAACTGTCAATAATGTGATAAGGTGACAAAACTAGAAAACGTGAAAAACTGGCAAATATCTTAAAACAAAAAAACTGAAATCTAGTAGTATCAAAGCCAGAAAAGAATAACTTCAGGCTTAGAACCACAACCGAGACTAAACTTCAAATCAGTAGAATGAAGAAGTAGTCTTTCTTTGCTGACACTAAGCTAGAAGTTGATCAAATTAAGAAAAAAAATAGAGGAAAAGTTAATTAAGCTATTATTTATTTGAAAATCAGTTATTTTTAAAGGTCGAAACGACCATACACTTTCAAGAAAAAATTTAAATGCATTAGCTTGGAGCTACTTAGAAAGCCAAATAGACCTAACACTCCTGCGCTTTGATTTGATATGTTCTGTTCCTTTTTATTTAAAATAACGTCTTTTTTAAAAAAAAAAAACCGACTGATTGCAATCCGACTTCATTTTGGATTGTAACAGTCCAAGATTGGCCCAAAACTAGCCCTGCTAATGCTTATTGTCCGTTAGGAACAATTGATTTTTCGAATGTTGTAGATATAGATAATTTGTTCGTTGAAAACTCAAAAATAAATTCTGCATTTCTGAAAACCAACGAGTAAAGTTAGCAAAAAACGGCGAAGTTTTAATTACAGAGCACCCTCAACGGACGCCGAAGTAGGAATAGCCCTCTTCTGAGTCTACAAAGATTGTATGAGTATTGTTTGGGGCTGTACTGCAGGCAAATTTAATCAAAGTGGACTAAAGTAGCTTATTTCGTGCCGTTTTTTGATGAAAAAGGCTGAATTTTGTAATATTTATCCAGAGTTTTTTTCGAAAAACTTAAATTAAAACAATCAAAAATGCTTGTTTGTCTTTAAAAATATATTCAACGACACTATTCTCCAAAATTTTATTAAATTTTAGTAAAATTGACGAAAATTTAGGCGAAAATTCCGTAAAAGGTGAATAAAAACAACGTGAATTCACTCTACTTTTCTCATAAGTTTAAACCTCGATAACTCCCTGTAGAAAACGAAAATTTAAAAAATCTTTTTAATTCCATAGTCTACGCTGGACGAGCTTTCTAATGTTACCATTCTCAACTCTCTACGATGAATATATCGATCGGCGAAAATTCACGGAACAAAAAAAACCCATTTGAGTATATAGTTCCTCCCCCCTCAAGAGGGTCGGAACAATAAGACAACTTCAAAATTAACAGCTCTGAAAAATTGGAATAAGTAAAGAAAATATATTAACGGAGATTATTGGTTAGCTGAGTAACAGAGTAATCAAGGCAAGCTCCTAAAAAGATCGTCAATACTTAATGTTATGTGAGCATGCGCCTGAGTTTCACTAATTTCCTGCCTTTTTCTTTAAAATTAATATGGCAAAATGTCGAATTTAATTTTTTGCTAAGATTCAATCACATATCAATCACATTGGCTTCCTACTACATCAATAGGACTTTTTTGTGTATTCAGCCGGCTTCTTTATCATCTAAAAAAACTGAGTTACTAACCAATTAATAACATTGACAAATTGGAAATGAAGTGCTGAAAATTTTTGCCAATTTAAATTGATTTGGCCAAACAGCTTTTATTTCGTTGTTTTGGTTCGAATGACTGGCTTTTGTTACAAAATTTTCAATATATGTAGATAGATAGTTGAACTCGCAAAATAAATTCAATATGAATTTTTTTTAAGTTTTGGCTGTCTCCTTTAACTTTAATTAATTTTGTTGAGTTTTTTAAAGTTGAGAACACAAAAAATGACGTGAAATCAAGCTTCCAATCGCTTTGCTCTTGCTTACATTGGCTCCATCAGAAGAAATGAATAACTTTGAATTCATGTACAAAATTTGTTGGATTAAAAAATTAGCGTAGATCTTTAAATTTTAACCATTTTAGTATGTTTTTCCAACAATTTTTTATAGCAAATTTCTTCAACTTTGCATTTTTGTATAATTTTGTTTACGCGACTTTACGCGACTTTAGGGCGACCATTATTTTTACGCGACTTTAGGGCGACCATTATTTTTACGCGACTTTAGAGCGACCATTATTTTTGTGCAACTTTCGTGCGGCCCAGTCAATTGGTGCGACTTTTATGCGAACAAGACTTCTGATGTGACTTTAATGCGACTTTCGTTAGACCAAAATTTGTGCTTTTCAAGTATTCAAAATTTATACGCTCAATTGAACTGTCGAACAATAAGAGTTTTTAAGTGACATGGCCTAATATGTATCCAGCCTGCACGAAATCTTCTAGCCATCTTAGATGTTATGCGATTGATAGTAATAAGGAAAGAACATTATTTTATTATGATTGAATTCCTATTAGAAGAGCCTACACTATGAGGGTAACCACACCTTTAACTCAAATTAGTTTAATTGGACTTACATTGTAGCTGCTTCTTAAGAACATTACCCATGTCGGTCTGATCAGAGGTGGCTTGGGTCTGGAAATTTGACTTGGGAGGTGCTACAATGCAAAATACTGTTTTTCGCTATAAGTGCAAAACTTTGAAAGTATAATGCTTCTGATCTAACCAGTAGAACGCAGCACATAGTTTTCAGATTTGCTTTGTTGATAAACAACCGTGTTGCTGGACTTAAATCGAAAAGTGAAAAAATCGTTGCCCTTGAATGAATCTATGGACAGAAAATGGCCGTCTCTATTTTAGTTACTTATTGTTCATGCTTAAATTTTTTCATGATATCTTGATTTTCGTATGCTTTTAGTGCAATTCGTAGGATTAAATGGATTCAACATTTTCGCATCAATGTTAGTTTAACTCAAGCGCGAACAAAACAGCCTTTTAAATTCGATTTCTTTTTAGCATCGTCATTAGTTGTAGTGCTTCTAATTGCAAAGATTTTTTTAAGCAAAATCTGACGACAGAGCTCAACTTCGACATAATCTTGTATTTCATCGAGCAAACTGGAAAAAAAGATCAAGTATATTGTTCCGAATGATCTTGGTATAGCCATTTCTGGGACCCAAAATTGCGCATGAGCTAATTTAATTGTTTCTCCAGATGTACACATTGATAATACTTTACAGGTTTTCTGACTATTCTGCAGGCAATGCCATCTCTAAATTCTCAGTTTGTTAGATTCAAATTCTATCTTTATAACTGGAGCATATTCAACTAGCACCATTCCCGGTTTCTCTGCAAGATCTAGAGAACAAGAATGAGTTTTATCAACAACACCTTTCGTTTTTGAAATTTTGCCAGCCTTATCTTTTCAGATTATCTCGAAGACTTGCTCTTGCGTAATAACTAGGTCCTCAGAAATACACTCACCCCAGGGTGTACAGATTTGAAGAGAGCTTTGACGCTAGTTTGCCTTGTCTTCAGGTAATAACACTTATAGGTCAATGTTCTTCAACGGAACGTAAAAGCTATTTGTAAAATCTACATTGACAGAAATTTTTTGAGTATAGAACTGATCAAATTGTTTTCAGCTATTGTTTAGCATCTTTAAATAGCTTGGATGATTGTGGCGTCGTAAATACATTGAAAATAAAAAACAACGGACCAACTTTGTGAAGAATTGACAGACATTCTGGGGAGACACCTCACTGTGCTCCTCAAATCTTTGAGGCAGGCAAAACATTCATTTGAGACTATTAATTAACACAGAAATAGATGACTTCACTCAGGTCAACATCTACACCCATTAGATTTTTTTTAGCTCTATCTACATTTTTTAATTTTGAAAATAGATGACACTTCTGTAATTCGTAAATTTATATCCAAATTTGTTTCCATGTTTATTGAGGAATCCAGTACAACTTTCAAAGACTGAATGGTACCAGCAGCATAACCGATATCAGCGTCCCACCTATGGTTGATGTTCTTGTCTTGGTGTAAAACTATGAATGAAAGAATAGCTACACCATCCATTGCCATTGATTTTGGGCCCTCTTGCATTGTACATTCTTGAGATTTGATCGTTTTGTCTAAAGTTGATCACCATCTTTTCTCAGAAAAGCGGGAAAATTGTGACTTTGAAAACTTTGTTTAGCTTTTCTTGTTTTTGAAATGAATGTTTAATTTTTGATTGATTGAATTACGTATTCAGTTGTTTTAATTACGTATTTAGTGTTTAAAATAAATTTTTGAAGTAGAGCTTTTTTGAAATAGAAAACTTTGATAATGTTTCTAATATTTTCAATGATTCCTCTTGCTCCTGATTTTTAAATAAAAGATCCCTGGTAACTGCAAGCTTGAAGAGTAAAAAATCACAGAATTGATTGAAAAGATTCTCCTCCTAAAAAGAAAAATCAGGAAACTTGAATTTGTATTTTGGAAATTTCTTGCTACTCACATTCGCAGCAATCGTTTTGTTCATTTTAACATCACTTCAGCAAAATGTTTGTTAAGCACAACTCAAGGTCCCAGGACAAAGCTAGCTCTGATCGGAAGATCTTCAGACTTCTAACTCTGCTCAGACCGTGCCAGACCAAAATGATCTCTGATAAGACTTTGGTGCGACTAATGTTCTGTGCGACTTCTGTGCGATTGACGTCCAAACAATTCAGACCCAACAGGCCTCTGATCAGACCTTAGTGCAGCTTGGTCCATGCGTTTTTTGTGCGGTCAAAGATTTTGTGTACGCTCACTTCAACTGTCGAACAATAAGGATTCTTAGGTGACATGGCCTAATATTTATCCAAGCCGCAAGACACCTACAAGCCTTCTAAGATGCTAAGTCATTGATAGTAATGAGGCAAGAAAAACGTTTCAATATGATTAATTGATGTTAGAATAGCGTACACTATAAGCTTAGTCACAAATTTCCGCTCAGATTATTTTAGATGGAATTACATTGTAGTTGGTTCTGAATTACATAAACCCATGTCGGTCTGATAAGTGGAAGCTTGGTTTGGACCTCGACCTGGGAGAAGCTGCAAAGCAATTTCCTCTTCTTCGCTAACAGTGGAAAACTTTAAAAATATAATGCTTCTGATTTAAGCAGTAGAAGGCAACAAATAGTTTTTAGATTCGCCTTTCTAATAAACATTAGTGACACAAGTGGTTTGTCCCTAGGTACTTGGTAAAATAATCGCTTGATGTGTTATAGAAACGATTTGCTGAAGCTAGAACTCAGTCAGTTGTCTTTATGCTTGCGTATGATAGTTTTGTTGAGTTAATATTGAAAATCACTTTACAGCAATTGTGAATGCATAAACACATGTCGCTCTGATCAGAAGAGGCAAAGCACCGAAAATCAATACACTTTGTTTTTGCATCACAAAAAATATCGCTACAAAGGTTTTATTTTTTTGGCGTCTGAATCAGTCATAGATATCGGCTCAACAATCGAATCGATGTTAAATTGCCAGACAAATGCCAAAGAAATTCCGTTTTGGCGGAGCTTGAAAACAC
>NC_134469.1:63477484-63620102 GCF_964194025.1 Convolutriloba macropyga | reverse complement strand
CTTCGAAAAGAATTCTATTTTCAACGTCGAAAAATTTTTTTTTGCATCTTTTGATGCAAAAAAAATGAAATTTAATTTCATCAGAGGAAGTTATGTTTTTTCGCCTTTTAATTGCATTTTGCAATGAGGTTGAAGTACCTTTTGCAATGATTCATCGGGTACCAGAAGAAAAAAAATCTTCCAAATTATGCATTTCAGTTTTGATGGCGACACTGCTTTAAAATTCTATTCCATTTCGATACAGGCTCTGTCTATTTATGGACTTCAATTATTTTGACAGGGTAGGGTGCCAGTTTGTATATTATCAGAGAAACATGTTTTTGACCCTTGATTTTTTGAATATAAGATCCTTCACTTTTTGAATTTCATTTTCGAAAGCAACGGCGCTAGAAAACTCAGTTCCAATTGGCTGCAGGCTCTTCCTAATTATATAATTCAATTTATTCGAACTATGGTACTTTGAAGAAAATTTTTCCAAGTTATTCTTTATTGATGGAATTTTGAAGAGCTGAGCACTCATGCTTCTAGTATTGCCCTTACAATCAACTTTTTCAAAGAATCGAATCATCAATTTTTAGAGCAGATATTCCATAACACTACGCAATAAACACTTCGCCGAATTGTACATCAGCAATTGCAAAGCACCCATGATTTTGTTTGTTCTTAACTGCTGGTCAACATTTTCTACCAATTTTTTGAAGAGTTTTAGCGTGCAATTTTTTCTTTGGATTATAACTAAATCTCAGAGTTTTGACAGATTAGTTCCACCGTAAACTAAGATACTAAATTGGATCACTGGTTTTACGTAATAATTGTAATAAATGAGCAACACTCTTCTTGAAACAAAAAGTCGCTGCTTTGCTATTAAAAACAATTTAATGAGATAATTTTTTTGAAGGTTTCAATGTGACTATTAAAAATAACAATTTTATCAATGTAAACAACCATAACAGTTAATGGAACCGCATATCTTTTACGGCAACGTCCGTTTTGCATTAAGGATAGCAAGCGGAATGTTTCCAAATATGAGTAGAGTGTTTCATGCATATTTTTTCGAAATCTTTTGACAACACATGCAAAGAAAGAATTAGGACTACAATTTTTGAATTTCAAAAATTTTTAAAGTTCACCTGCTTTAAATGGGATTGTAGCTATTTTTAGACAGTCGGGAAACACACCCAACTGAATCCATTAATAAATCAGTTCCACTTAGATGGTGCAAAAAGTGTCTGAGCATCTCTTTTACGAGAATGTGATTGATGCCTCTGCTTTTGTACAACTTGAAAACATCAATTGATCTCTTCGGTTCATATCGGTTAATTGGTTTGAGATACATTGATAAATTAACTTAAAAAGTTTTTACTGAAACTTTTTGCTAGATGAGCGACCATTTGATCCGTAGCTTGCTTAAAATTTTTGTTAAGAGCTTGGTCTTTAAGAGCATATCCCTCAATATTGTTGCCATCAAATGAGAAGTAATAAAATTATGTGTTGTTCGTAAGTTTTTCAACAACGTTGTTGAGGTGACGAAATAACTTACGCTTGTCCTGCAGTGAATCCGCAAAAAAAA
Organism: Convolutriloba macropyga; assembly: GCF_964194025.1. Classification (NCBI taxonomy): domain Eukaryota; kingdom Metazoa; phylum Xenacoelomorpha; order Acoela; family Convolutidae; genus Convolutriloba; species Convolutriloba macropyga. The sequence goes on along the minus strand of NC_134469.1, from coordinate 63,618,532 downwards.
AATTTGTAAAAATTTCATCTTTTCCTCAAATTTGTTACTGACTTTACATATTTACGCAAAATTCGATACCGAGTAAGTAAACTATGGTTTCAGTTTTTTGAATAACCTACGCATTATTTTTTTCTAGAAAATTTTATTTTTTGCAGTTATCATACGAGATTGGTTTGGGAGGAAATATTGGTTTGTATTAGTAGCAACTAAATTTTATTATTTCGTCATTGACTATGAACGAGGCTCTCAGCTCCTTCATGTACGCTAGATTTGCTTTAGTTTTGAAGTAAATATTTTTAAAGATAGGTCAAATGCAAGCTGCTCATCGCAATTCATCAAAAGGTTTAAGCTCCTTTGTGCTTGTATTTTGTTTTCCTCGATTGCTTTGATTGCTAAGAAAAAGTACTTTGGATATGATCTGTGATGGCAAGTTTTACAAATGCGACGGCAATTTTACCGAATTTTATAGGTTTTACAGCCATATCGTTAACAGTTTTTGATGTATATATTGTCTTGCGTGTGCAGTTGTTAACTGAATGAGTGAAATTTTTTGCTTTTTAATATCTCTAGGAAAAGCTTCTCGGCTTCTTTGCTTTCAAAGTCAAAATTCATGTCTCCGACAATAAAAGAGGCGTAAGAAAAATAATTCAGTTTTGAGAGAAGACGCTTGTCAAATTTAGCCAGAAAAATTACTTGGGGATCGTTGGAGAATATATAAACAAAAGACGATAACTTTCTATTTGGCTAAAGCTAGCTTCAAAAATATTGCATTCAAACTTAATGCAGATGCATTTACTTGATATGGATCGTATCTTGAACGATAAAAACAACACTACTAGATCTATTTGTAACTGCGTGAGTAAAAAAATCTAATATCGTTCTTGTAGGAAGCATTCAAAGTTTTTTTACAGTTTCTGAGCCAATTCTCAATTAACCAAATTGCAGTTGTCATTACATAGTAGATTTGGATGTGAACTATCAACTAGACAAAATTGCTACTCAGAGAACGGATTTGGTTAAAAAAAACACGCATTTACACCGGGAAGCTTTTGCTTGCTTGACGAGTTTTCATTGTTATTACCTGATTGCTACATTGTTGACTCCTTAAAACAACTTAGAAGTTTTTTAACACTATAGTTTAGAAAATCACCGCTTTTGTAAAAAAACACTTTTTTGACAAGTTTACGGATTCACATTCAAGACCAAATGAGGGATGCTTTGCTTGGTCTAAACACTTTCATTTCGTTCGTCGCATCTCATAACCTTTCTGAAATCTAATCATACTGATGGTCTGTCCTCAAAAATCCGACATTTATTGGATTTTTTTTCAATGCTGAAGTTTTTGTTGTTTCGAAAAACACACTCCACTTGACTATCAAAAATAGTTCGAAAGGAACTTTTTCTACTCGGAAGTCAATTCTAAGTGCAATAGATAAGTTACTCTGCTGAATTTTTGCATCTACCTGCTTTGCACCTCACAAAAATTGCGACATTGTTTGATTGTAGTCTTCCTAGATCTTTTCTGCCGTCGTTGCTCTATGTAGTTTTTTTTGGGCACACCGAGTATTTTAATGTTTTCGCGTCTTTTGTAGGCTTCAACGAGTTTGGCTTCAGATAGAGTTTTTAAGTTGAGTTTCGCAAGAAGTTGGTCGCATTTCTGGTTCACCGACGCCATAATTTTGTTCTTCATATGTATAACAGCACTGCTGACTAGTCTTTTTAAAGTTTCGGTCATAGATGATTGCAGTTTTGACATTAGTTTCGACAGGGCATTGTTTATGCTTTCAGTCACTGCCCCTATTGTTTGAGTCTTTAGTTTCTCAAACTCTTTGATTTCGGAATCAGTGGACAATTCGTCTCGTGCTCGCTTTGCATCCTGCTTCACTGACAAAGATTTTGTTTGGTCCTTACTTCGCATATTGGGGAATTTTAGGGTGTGGTAGGGCTTGCGTGTCCATTGTTGTCATCTTAATATATCGAACTGTTCATTAGGTTTATGACAACAATTAGGCTAAATCGTTCCTATGATTTCTTTGAACTAAAGTCTTTTATGCCATTGAACTCATTTCTATCCCAAATTAATGAGAAGACAAGATTTAAACTTCCAAGTCTATAGTTTTGGCAGGGTTTGATTGTGATTTCGTCTTCCGTGCGTATCACGCTGAAAATTTTGGGTCTTTCATACTCTAGCCCCCCCTTAAGAAATAGTACTCATTATGGTATATTTACGCTTCTTGAGGTGGCTATGGGTTACCTGCCCATTAAGCGGGGGGATATAATGGCAAACACCCGAAGTTTTATCCAACACGAGATGGAAATTGATGTGTTCCATGTGTTCAATAAACCAAAAACGGATATTTTCCGTTTGTACCCCACCCCAGTATTAGTGGGTGCATATTATTTGCTTATTCGCAAAGTACGTGTGAAATTTTTAATTGATTTACCAATTAATGACACCTGCACTGTAACTGGGGAACATAAAAGGTGTCAATTGAAATATGGGACATTCTTGGTGGTCGCTTGATGGTATTACTTCTTGGTGCAAGTTCCTTATACATTGCCCTCAACAGGTGGCCCAACATCAAAAAGCGGAGTGATCAGCAGTTGTTGGCATTCCTGGTGCAAATTCGACCCCAGATCTAATAAAAAAGAATAGTCCAGCTTTTCTGAAGAAACTCTACCCAATAGATGAGTAAACTATCATTTGAAACGATCTGGTTAGCAACTCAATATCCCGTTACGCAAAGTACCCCCGCAAAAAGTGAACTAGTCGCAGAAGTTAAGGCTATTCCGGCCATCAAAGGCTTTGTACAGTGTAAGAGAATGGTGCTGAAAAATCATTCCCAACCTTAACTTCTGAACTTCCCAAAACGCGCTTTCTGCACATCGTCAAACACCTTCTCTTAATTTTCAAATTGGAAGGAAAAAGACCAGAAAGTTTTGCGGAAATACTTGCAACCCTATCAGCTTCCAACGCTCGAACTAAAGACGCTGGTAAATGTTAAACGATGCAAATGCTGGCCTCAAACCATCAAGCAGAAAAAGAGGAACCCCTGCATAAAAGAGCAGCCCCAAAAAGCAGTAAGTAAGTGAACATCTCAGGTATTTAGCGAAATTCCCGAGCGGTAGTTAGCATTGACGGTCACTGGTTAAGTTATCTGGCCTTAGCTACTTTTTTTAGCCAAGGAAAAAATTGGCAAAACTTGCAAATCGAACGTCAACGTTACCCAAAGGCATTCGTTTGTGTAGCGTTCAACACAAATCTTCATCTTAATTTCTGTAACGGGCTGACTCCAACCGCAGTTATCAGAATCAAAAATCTAGATATTAAATGCATGCTCCTCTGTATCGATTGTTTGAAAAATAAGGAACGAGAGGAATTCATCAGATGTAGAACCACTGTTAGAGCTGACAAACAAATGGAAAACCCAAACATTGAGAAGAAATTTGAAACAATGGGGTAAAACTAACTGAAACGATAGAAAAGAAAATCGACGAGGTGTGTAAGAAATCTTGCAGGAAAATTGGAGAAAGTTATGCGGCAGTGCGGATACTTTGCCATGCCCGGTACAAGCATCCAAAGAAAAGTGACCAGAAGAAGAGCACGAATCTGAACACCACAAACGGTTTTTGCGTCTAAAGAATACTTGACGATCCAGAAAAAAAATTAAAATCCGGTAACTTCATCCCTACCAATGAAAAAAAACTCGATTCTATAAACTCTTGGCGTTCATGGCTAAATTGTGGAACTTAAGAAACTTGAAAGCTCCCCAATGATAGACCAAAGCCCCAAAAGGGACCCTGAACAACGAACACGAAGCTAGACTGTTGATACCTAAAAGTGTCGACAAAAACGAGATGCGTTAGAAAAACCTGGTTATTTATCTCTTAGCTGCATTGAACAAAGCCGATTCAATTTAAAAAAATCTCAGTCTGAAAAAAAGAGAATAGATTAAAAGTCGGGAGAAACTAGAAATTGGAACGTTTGAACTGCTTAAAAGCAACCAAATGGTAAATTTTAAACCCAGCTCCGAAGCCGGGGGAAACGAGTCATTACATATCTGAACATTTTGTTACTGAAATTGAAAACTCGTGATTTTTGAAGTAAATTATGTAACTATCTATGTTATGGAAATACAGTATTATATGCATTTCTGAAACATGGTTAATGGGCAACAAAGAAACATCGGCTGTTTTACTTAATGATTACGATGCCTACTGAGTGGTTAGATCCCTCGACGGGAATACCTCGAACCATCGAGGGACTTTTATCGCCGCAAAAAAATTTCGATTCAACTGTTCTCTCACAGACTGTTGTGTCGCTTGTAAAATCTTTATAAACTGGGAAGAATTCTGTTTAGCTGTAATCTATAGTCCTCGCAAAGGTAGTAGATACCACTGTACGCCAATGGAGTGCAGAAGCCTCATCAATGTTCTGCTAAAAACTGGGTCAAAAGTGGAGAATTAAATCTGTCTACAGTTAATTGGAACATTTGCGATACACGAGACCCGTAAGAGAAAGAAATCCTGGATAATTATCGACGAAAAATTGATGAAACAAGCCATAGAGTTCTCCATCTCCACGTGTCACTCAAACATACTTGACTTAGTATAGCACAAAAGATGCAACCTCTTCGCGGAATCTGATAGAAAGTTCTACGAAACATACGACTTCACTGACAACAGAGCTATCAAAGTTGCTCCAGAAGTACTATGCAAAATGTTGAATACTGTAGTGGACACTACAAGAAACTTTCTTGATACAAACTACTGAGGAATATCGGAACTGATGAAACGATTGCCTTTTGTCTCAACGTATTTCACTAATAACAACAATGTGTATCAAGAACAATACTTCAAAGAAATTGTCTCAAAATGTGTCCCGAGAAGGAAAAGACAACGTCAGAAGTTGCAAACATGGATCGAACGTTCCAGATCTAATTTGCTATAAAAAACTTCGGGCACGTCCTACTTGAACAGGGCAGTTGTGAAGTTGCGAGACTTGGTTCTACAAGGCTGTGAGTTGGACAGAGTTGACCAGCAAGAACGTATTTTGGCAGCCAGAGATTCTGGAGGGATTTCCAAACATTTGAGACACTTAAATAATTTGGCGTCGTTTCGGAAGAAAAAGTCATATGGTCAAGAAATTAGAGATAGTGAGGCAGAAAAAAAGCTAATTTGTTAATTAGCTATTGCCTAAACAAAATTTAAAACACGCAGGACATAAAGTGTGAAATCCCAGAAATCTTGAATTTCAGCATCTCAAAAACTAAAATCCGATAACCTCTCCGTTCCGTAGAGACCAATAAGGCTGAGGGTCTAAACAACATTGTGCCAATCAGCTATCAGGCAACCAATATGGAAATGTCGAGTATCATGAATACAGTTTTTACACGCGTCAAAAGACCAGGAAAACTGCGTAACGCTTGGAAAGAAGCGTTGGTTGTACTAATACATAAGAGAGACAAAACCCCAGTGATCGACTACCGTCCACTAGCTTTACTCGATATTGCCAGGAATGGTTTTGAACGCTGCATCTACCAGGGCCTGTACCAATTCTTTGCCAACCATTTGGTCAAGGAGCAATATGGTTTTGTGAAAAACAGATTGGTCCGGACAAACATAATCTCGTTTGTTCAGCGTATCCACTTTCCGATGGATATTAACTCGCATGATTATGTAGTGCTTACTACGCCAATATTTCTAAAGCGTTTGGACGTGTCCCACACTTTGATGTTGTTGTTGTATTTGTTGCTGTTGTTGTTGTAGATGAGGATTCTCAGTCTGGTGACTGACGGCCATCTCTTCTTTTCCGTGTTTGTTGAATTATTGTTTTCGTGTTCCTGCACCTGTTACAATGCCAGACGATTTGCCAGCTGCAGCTATTTGTTTCTAAATTTCTTTTTGACAAATTTGCTCATGACCTTCGATATTCGTTTTTTCAGACCATTGATTTTCGTGAAGTCTATTTGCTTTTCGATTCTGCCGGCTAAGCGGGCCGTCCTAAAATTTTATTCGTTTCTCGCTTTTTCAGTTCTAGGTTTTAACGTCTTAAACAGTTCGTGAGCTCTTCCAATTTTGCTTCCTCTATCTAGAAGCTCAGACCTCAGATGTCAGTTTTCTTAGCAGTAAAAAGTCATTCAGTTGAAGATACATAGAATGAGGCAGAAGATTTATCAGTTTTAATTCATTTTCACGGCTTGTTTATCCTCCAGCCATCCATTTAACTCACTTTTCTTGAAATTTTTTGAGTACAGTTAAATCTGTTTTTGTGAGCGCAACGCAATGAAGTAGACTAGTACTGGCAGAGCTACAATTTGTAGAGACCGAGTTTCATATTTTTTGCGATATTCTGAGGTTCACAATATTTTGGGGGAATATTGCGCTTAAGGAAATAGAGAACACTATTTGTTTTTTAACTCGGTGCTCAAGGTGCTATCAGAGGACAGGCTTACATGTATATGAATGCCCAATTCTTTCACTCCATCACTGCTGTTCAGTGCTTCATTTTGGAGGTCAAAAATTTATTTATATCCTCTAAAATGGATCTTGGAGCTTTTGTCCATTGCTAAGCCTGTTTTGTTTTCAGTTATCCAACTGATTTTTGCATCTAAGTCAGCCTTTAATTGATCATGCCCTCTCCTAATGCTTAGTACGTTCAAATTATCAGCGAAATTGTAGGGATAATTGGATCGTAACACGTCATGGAGGTCATTAATAACAATACAGAACAGCAGAGAGTCCAGCAAGGAGCCCTGCGGCACTCCACTAGTTATGTCTAGGGTTTCTGAGCTAACAATTTTGAGTTTTACAATCTGTTTTCCGTTTTTCAGGTGGTCATCTAAAACTTGAACTAAACAGACGCCAACGCCCATTTTGGCCATTTTCGCCAATTTTGCCTTGACTTATTTTACCAAACGCTTTCGAAAATTCTGTGTAGAACAAAACTATTTCATCTTTTGAATTTTTATCAAGGCTTTCAAATATTTTCTGCAGGAAGGCAAGCATATTCGTCAGTACAGATTTTTTTCTTCACAAAACCGTGTAGATATTTCTTTAAGTACATGACAAAGTGCTCATAGAGGGTATAGTATGCACATTTTTCGATAATTTTACTTATGTTCAACAGCGAAACTGGTCTGCAATTTTCAACTGATCTTCTGTCGCCTTTCTTGAAAATCGGGGAAACTGCTGCCAACAGTCAGGTATTTTTCTGAAACTTTTTCCGTTTTTAATAGTTTTGTTCCGGCAGTTGACTATTTTGTTACAAGTTTTCGGGTAGAACACTGGTGGTAAGCCGTCTGGACCTCGAGCTTTACTAGGATCTAAGGTCAGAAAAATATTTTGCCGAGAATTTTTTGATACACTACAATTTGTCACTTCCTGGTTTTCAGGTTCAATTTCTTTGATAATCAATGAAATTTTGTGGGAAAAGACAGATTGGGAGAACTCATTCAGCATATTGACCTTGTCATAGACATTTACTTGATTTGGATTTAAACCCAATTAGTTTTGGGAGACTGCATGACTTGTTCAAGCGATTTTCGAGTGCTTAAAAACCATTTGTGTATCTCTAATACGCATAACATCTTCTTGATAAAGAATTCTATCTGTCTCCGCAGCTTCAGTCACGACAACTCCTATGGTCTCTATTTGTAATTTGTGGTAGCTCGTGGCCTTCAAACTAATTAGTTGCTCTAGAGTTGGTTGTGTTTTCATAAGATTAGAGGTGCTGGCCGTTATCCACAGTGAGAGACTCTAACGATGTCGTGTTCCACGAGGTAGGATAGGGTTTAATAGGAGCTCAAAATACTGGTAAAGTTCTTCACTCAGGATTTAAAGGCGGTGGAATTTTACTCAGGAACAAAAGGTCTTAGTTCTTCGCTAAAAATTAAAAGTTGCTAGTAGAAGCTGTTGAGAAAACTTACAGCTGTTATGATCATACTCCAATTAGACTGACAGTTGAGGTTCCGCATACTGAAAATAAACCACATCTTGAGATTGTTAGAGGCTTCAGAAACACAAGATTTGATGAAATGTGCGAAAAGGTGAGAGCTAAAGCTTTTATTCCTGTATGCCATACAAATGTTAATCAATTGAGTGAAGAACTATACCAGTATTTTGAACACCTAATATACCTTAACGTACCTTGTAGAACACGACATCGTTAGAATTTCTAACAGTGGATAACGGCTAGCACTCGGCTAACACAGTGGATAACAGCTAGACAGGGCCAAAAGCTTTAGTGTTCATCTATTTGCAGATTTCATTATATTTTGCGTTTCCGAATTTTCTAAAAATTTTAAGAGGTGGTTTATTTTCAAAATGTGGAACCTCAACTGCCAGTCTAATTGGAATATGATAAGAACAGCTGCAAGTTATCTCAACAGCTTCAACTTTTTCCACATGAACTTGACAGTTGTTATACAGTGCAACATCGAATATATTTTTCGAGCAGATCAAAAAGTCTATGGCTTACATTAGGAGGTCACTTTCTATCAGATCTAGAACTTCTCGTTCTTCGTTGTCTGTGCTTTTTAGGGTTTTCCGATTAGCCTTAGGGAATATCAAGTCACCGCATATTAAAAGAGGAGTATTTTGGGGTATAAGTTAAAAAATTTAAAAGTTTCAGTGTTATATCTGTAGGGACTCTTCGCCGGAGTGTTATAAAGCGCGCAAACGATGGTTTTGCTGTTATCAATAATCAATTTTACTGCAACACAGGCGTCAGGTAGGCGTTTTGCATACTTTCCAGCTTGTAGGCAATCTTTAACATCTATCAAAGAAACCCTATGAGGGCTTTTATTCAGAGCTTGGTTAAGGAGAAACTTCCTTGAACCATATTTCACAGAAAGATAATTTTAAAATTTTCAGATAGAATCACTCTTTCTAGTTTTGTTCTTCTCTCAAAATTTGAAGGGCTTCGAATGTTTAGCTCTAGTATTTTGATGAGTCAAATACAAAATTCCTTGATTATGCCACGGATGTCCTTGGGCATGTCAATGGGTACCTTGACTCCAACAATGAACAGTTCCAGAATTCTGATTTTGATTTATTTTTCTAGGCACCCCCTCATCTGGTAGTTGTCTACGCTTCTGAAAGACCAAAATTTTTCTCAAGTCTTTGTCTTTTGTATGAGATGGAAGGAGGGATACGCCACCTTAGGAGAGGCTTTTCCTCTTCTCTAGCTCTAGCAAGCATCATGCGTACTTCGTCTTCAGATTGTAAAGTTACATGTAGGGTTATTGCTCTTGCTCTTTTGTCTTCGAATGATCCCAATCTCTTGAACTTTTTGACGGTCATATTTATCCCAACTTCACTCATTATCACGTTTATCTCATCAGCAGTTGGGACAAGATTTTCTGACTTCATAAGGTCTTCTTCGACCGCTTGTAATCTAAAGCTTTTTGCGATGTTGTAATCAGACTTTCCATGATCTGTTTGGTTCTCCGATTAAGTAGAACTATTTGAGTTGAGTTTAAAGGCTGCTGCCTAAGCGTACTTTTTTCTAAATTTTCGCAAGTCTTTTTGAGTGCTTCATTCACTTTTTGATCAACTTTTTTTGAGTTTTTTCTCAAGTTTTTGAAGTTTATGCCCTACGTTAGTTTTTTCGCTAACTGATTGTGCTCTGCAGCGCATGAGTTATCACGCTCGTTGTTTTCAACACACGTGTTACAGAGAAGCTAACACCTAACTTTCGAAGACGAGCGATTGCAATTTGTGACAAAAGTGTGCATTCAGTAGTCATGTGTAAAAAGCGTATTACAAGAGATGCACTGGAATGGCTTATCGTTTGCTGATAATTGCTTTTTGCAAGACTTAAAAAGCTTACTCACATTCAACTCTCAACTGCCTAGTCCAGTGGCTACCTGGAGGTACCTTTGGACGAAACGAGCAGTCAAGACTTGAACTTAGTTTCAGTATCAGTTGGCATGCAAAAAGGCACCTTTAATATTGAAACTAAAGGGTAAGGAGAGTTACCTCACGAAGCAGAAAAGAATGGGGATGATGAAGAAGGCGGACGATTCCAGTCGCGAAAAGGGCGGTTGGTGTGGAAGCCTTCGCACTAGTATTTGTCAATGTTGCCTTTCTTGTTGAGCTGTTTGCTGTATCGCTTGTACAGCACCTTCTCCTTGATGCAGTTGTTAATGTTATTCGGTCCCATTTTGTTCAGATGAGTTCTATTTTCTCTGTAAATCTTTTTACCACTAAAGTAGTTCGCTAAACACCTGAAATTCCAAGAATTTTGTGGCTCCAATCCAGGGAGTCTCTTTGCCAAAGCATCCAAGATGTCGCTAGTTTTTTTGCGTGCTCATCGTTTTCGTCTCGTTTTGGGATGCCAAGCACAAAACGAAACTTTGTTCGGCGGGATAGGAAGCTGGCTGGGGAATTGAGTTTCTGGGTTAATTGACTAGGGGGCTTGTAGGAGGGGACACTACCAGATAACAAGTCGTTATCTCCTATGAAGAGGATGATAAGCTGGTACTGCTTGTCGTTGTCGATGAAGTTGTAGGCGTCACTTATGCTCCCAACTGGGTGCGACAGGATGTTGCGGCTGTCTGCAAGTAGTTCTCTAGCTTGATATTCAGCAATCAGAAGGAACTTTGTTTCTGTTGGTTTGTAAATGTGGTATCGTTTCCTCTGATCAGTCATCAAAAGTTGTCATCATAGCCAACATCATCATTATCAATATGAAACTATGAATTCATCAAGAAGATTGCGGCAATAGAAATTGGAGGTTGCATGTTGGAGATTCTGTCTGATTACTTGGAGGACCGATCTCAAGTTGTACGCGTTAGTACTAGCAACTCCACCAAAATTAACGTCACATGTGGTGTTCCACGCGGTTTTAATCTTGGCTCGCCTCTGTTTTGCAAGCTCATAAGTTACCCGAAGCTCTGAAATCTAGCGAACTTTTCAATTTTGCCAATAACTTGAAAATTGAGATACAGACAGACATGACAGCCCTCGACAGATAGGCTACGGAAAACAAAATGTCATTTGGTACCGAAAAATGCGCTAAACTACAACTGCTCGGAAAAAACATGAACTTTTCTTTCATAAACGTCACTCTATCTAGCGTAAAAAAATCAGAGACCTTGAAGTAATAGCTACGTCTGATCTATCTTGGAATAGTCATTTCGAACAAGCGAACAAAAGTTCAAAAAAAGCAAAAAAGTTTTGTACTCTCTGAAATGAAATATTGCATATAAAATGAAGACTTTTAAGAAATTAGGGCTCTGTATATAACTAATTATCCCAGTCCTGCACTATGGATCATTCTGCGCCGATGTCTCATGAATAAAGAAGTTTAGAACCTTTTCAGAAGCGAGCAGTGGAGTAGAATTTTGGTTCTTCTTATGAGACCTATGCAAACAGCCTACCGCTACGCAATATATTATCAATATCGATGTCCATACAAATGAACGATATACTTCTCCTCTTCGACATCCTTCAGAGCACAAACAACCAGTACCTCAAATTACCTCCAGAAACTCCGCTCACCACTCGGAATAGAGAAATGTTCAAACTAACTAAATCCAGAATTGAACAGTGGCAGGGTTAATTCATCCTGAAGACGTGTGGACTACTAAACAAGACAAGAAACAGCTTCGATATCTTAAATTAAATTAGACTGAAGAGACAAATTTTGTCGATCTTGCAGAATTATAACAAAAGAAACTATTCGGAGATCAATCTTTTTACCTGGTTTTTGACATGTAATTGTCCAACATGCTGTATAAGGGGACAACGTCTGTGGACTAAATCTGGGAGAAAATCCCTTCAGCAATAGCTCAAACAACAACAACATCAAACAACAATAACATCATGGTATTGCGGGGTTGGGCGCACAGTAGGAAGAGATTACCAAAGTTTTCAAGGAATTGAAAAAATTTAATGAAACATCCGATCATCGTTTCATCAAGTCTTATATGAGCAGGTAGGCCTCTTTTCACAGCTCTTATTCTCCTAGCAACTTCTTTTGCTACATTTATCTACTGGACGTAAGAAATTTTTCAAGTTCAAATTTAAGTATTTCGTTTTCCCAGAATTTGTCCAGTCTTGCTTTGAAAGAATTTACATTTTCACATTCAATCACTCCAGGAAGTTCATTCCACGTTTTGACTATTCTTCGAAGAATTTGTTCCTGTTTTCCGTTGCTCTTTTGAGTTAACAGCTTTTTCAAATGTACTCTACTTCGAGTGCTCGTGTCCCCGGGAGAAGTGCTCCTGAAATTTTGTGGTCATATCTTCCTGATTTCGACTTGAAGGTCTCAATCATGTCGCCTCTTGTTCGTCGGTAGAAAAGAGTTGGCATATCGAGTGCTCTGAGTCTCTCTGAGTAACTCAGTCCCTTCAGTTCAGGGAATTTTTTAGTAGCTCTCCTTTGAACATTTTCGATAATTTCGGTCATTTTTCTGCTTGCAGGATTTCACACCGGCGTTGCATATTTGCCGGTAGGGAATACAGGTCGTAAACAGGTTTACAATCTTACTCGGTTTGTGCCTTGCCTCCATTACATTATGAACCCCCAGTTACAGAGGACGTGCTATTACATAGTAATTAATGTTGTACAAAGATGACATGTGCGTCTGGGAGTGCAAATAATATACACCCACTAAGCGGGGGGGGGGGGGTTTGGTTGATAAAATTATAGTGGGCTTCTTTTACTCAAATTGAATGGCAATCCGTATGTATCCGTAAACTGAAATGGCAGAAGATTTTGTTGCGCACTTTGATTTAGTTGCAACTCAAGCAAAGCTTACTTCATTAATGTATTGACAGCTCTCTGATAATGATCTGCAACTATCTGTGACAGCAAAATCACAAATTAAAATTCTTCGAAAGGCGCAGAAATAAATTAACGTTGCTCTGAACAGGAAGAATGCAGACTCGAAAGATTTTTTTTGGAATTTTACATAATCTAGTTCTAATTTTTCAGGTTCTTTGGTTTGTTGTCGCGTGTTTGTAGTATTTTTAGTGTGAGTAAAATCATAGCTAGGCAACTCGACCTCTGGATACATTGCGAATTTGAATTATTATTTCTAGAGGCGAAAGCACTACAAGACAGACTTACAAAATCGAAGTCTAAACATGAAGCAAATGAATTCAAACTATTCGACAAAAACATGGAAACTGGAAAAGTCTCGAATGCACTAAGATGTCTAACCGAAGAATCGAAGGGCGGTGTCCTACCCATAAATCAAAAACTGGGAACGAAATTAGTAATGGACATATTAGTTGAAAAGCATCCCGCTCCACAGACTGCAAAACTTGACTACGTTGTGAAAGACCCCAATTTAAATACATTACCCTATCACCACTCTATATTTGATCGCACCAACGCATCTGAAATTCGTAGATCGGCCATGAAGACACACGGCAGCCATGGTCCCTCAGGATTAGATGCAAATGAATGGAGACGCATCCTTACAGCGTTCAAATCTACGTCAAACGACATTTGCAAGTCATTGGCAAAGTTGACTATTTTGATTGCGACACACGAGTTGTGCTTTCTTGATGCATACAATAGCTCTAGGTTGATACCACTCGATAAATGCCCTAAATGCCCTGGTGTACGGCCCATAGGCGTTGGTGAGGTAATGCGACGCATCATTGGTAGGGCCATTGTTACGTGAGTCAAAAATGACCTCAAATTCCTCGGAGGTAATTGGTCAAAGATGCGGCATTGAACATTCCATTCACTCTCTACGTGAGGCCTTCGAGAAACCGGAGACGCAGGCCATCCTCCTTATTGATGCGAAAAATGCCTTCAACAGTTTGAACAGCGACTTAGCCCTAAAAAACATCGAAGTTCTTTGTCCATCTCTTTATCTGGCTTTATCCAACTCTTATAAGACCCCATCTAATCTCTGTTTCTCACAAAGTTCTGCAATCCCGAGAGGGAACTACTCAAGGCGACCCACTTGCAGTGGCAATGTATGGACTAGCTATTTTGCCCCTCATCGAAAAGGTGTCCGACGACAACCTGATTCAAAAATGGTACGCGGATGACGGAAACGCCGCCGGATCGGCCGAAGCGCTGAAAGTCCTTCTATCGAAGTTGCAACTGCATGGTCCTTCATTCGGTTATAATGTTATCAAATGCCATCTTATCACCAAAGCAGGGTTCGTCAGTGACGCAAAAAACGTGTTAAAAGGTGAAGAAGTAGAAAAGCTGCCCGAAAAATATCGAAGACGCGTATAACTACCATGAAAATATCAAAAAATTGAAATACGAGCCTCGAGTTATAAATGTTGAGAAGGGCACTTTCAGTCCGTTGATTTTTTCTTGCACAGGAGGAGCAGGACCTTCAGCAACCCGGGTGATAATGCAAGTTGCCAGCAAACTGAGCCTTAAGAACGACGACTCCTACGCCAACATCATCATGTTTATCCGAACGAAAATCAGCTTTGCGCTACTCCGGAGCTCCGTGCTCTCCCTGCGCGGTTCCCGCTCGCTCCGACGACCGCAGCCGGTCGAGGCTTCCATGGGGGCGGTTGTCGAGAAAGGGAGGCTTTTAAGTTGATACTCCTTTATTTGATTTTCTTTTAGATTTGTTTTACGTTCTGATAATTTTTATCTCACTTTAAGTTATTTGCTGGTTTGTAGCAAACCCTTCGCTTTACCCAACCTTCTCTCATCTCCTTTTTAAATTCGTTCTTTTTCTTATCTGGTACCGATTGAACTAATTTTTGCCACCATTTTTGTAATTTGCTTTTCTCACAATTTGCTTTTTGTAGTGTTTAATTTGCTTTTCTCACAATGAGGTCCAGTTCAGTACTAGTATATTTCCTTTGTTCATTAAAAATGATAGTGGTTGCGGTAGATAGGTTAAATTTCGATATATGTACACCTGTAATAAAGGACATTAATGCAGGATGTTTTGTATCGATGTCCATATAATCTACTTAGTTTACTAACTTTTCTTCGTATTATCTGAAATTTGCATTATAAACGGGTCCGATATCAGATAGTAGGCCCTGTAGCCATAACGAGTAACCTGATTATTATGCAAAATGAACCATTGCTGCGATTTGACCCCGTGCAATTTATTGTAATTCGATTTAACTATCTTTGAAAAGATATTCGGTTGTTCCTGCGGAGTCTTTAATCTCTAATCTGATTGAACTTCAGTCTTTCCAGCAGCTAAGGCTAATTCCAATAACCATAACAACAACGGACTTTATAGTCGGCGCTTGTTGCCTCTAATCTGGTCTGTTTTCTCTCGACTGCTTGGCGCAATTCGTTCTTGTCGAGCGCAAAGACCTAAAAGGATAAACACGGATTAAAGGGACACTTTGCTGACAGTGAATTTATTTTCTCCTACGGGTAATTGGTTACTTGCAATTGATTTTTGGCCGCTCTACATTTACTCAAATCGTATTTAATATTTTGATAATTCAGTTTGATTGCACAAGATGACGAAAATTTTCATGGGTTGTTTTGTGCTCGGCTGAAGTTGCTAGATAACGCGAAAAGAGTGCATTTTGCACATTGAAGTAGTCTATTGCTGAATGTCCGAAATCTTGATTTAGATTATTGGGATGCGTTATATTGCAGTTGCCGAAAGTGGATTAGGGGGGGGGGGTGCTCTTGTTTTAAATTTCTGTTTGACCATACACTTTTGTTGGCAATTTTCATCAAAAAAATGCTAGAAATCCCTATGTCCCATTTCTATGGTCTCCATTGCCTATCAACATGTATCGCACAATAGAGAACGCTAAGATCGTGCAAAAGTTGTCTAATGTTAGCCTGTGTATTTTCATTGAGCTTGTTTGTTATCAGGACCAGCTGAGATTGGAGGAACCGTGACCGTTTATTCTATAACCACCGGTCATACTAGATCTATTGTAAAAATGCAAAAGTTTAACTGGAAGCAGGCAGCAGATGTTATCACAGTAGCTTGACTATTCCAAAGCATTCGATGAGTCTCAGAGGCATCCGAACTAACTCTTGCATTGCTAGCTTGACATGGGCTTGCCATGGAGTGTGACTACACTCAATAATAAAAATAAACATTCCGATTTCCATTTTCTATAAATTTTATACCAATTGGCTGGAATCGGATAGAACTTCAATCCCTCTAAATTCTATAAAATTAACATAAGTACTCACCAAAAAATCCATATAGGCGTTTGCCTGCAAAAAGCAAGCTCAAAAGCCGGAAGGTCGATCAATCATTAGAAGTGCCAAGGAGCCGTTTTAGGTGCACCGGTTTTCATTTCAGTGCAAATTATTTTTTTAATTGTACGAATCCTTCTAACGATAAGTTTCGCAAAATTTTTCTTTTAGAATAACGGAATCATAGAATCAATGAATCCATCGCAGTTTTTAACATTCTTGTTTAAGGACGAGACATGTGAGAGGACTTTTTTTATGAGACATGTGTAGTTTTTCAAAAATAGAAAATATCAAGCCTTGAAGTTTCCGAAACAGATTGCTTCAGACAAATGCGCATTGGCCATAAATATATATTAAGCTCTACATTTGATATATTATTTATTTATCTATTAAATCGCAAATTACTGACAACTGCAAATGTACTAAAAATAATGCAAACTACTTAAAAATTTACTGCAAATTTGATAAAGAAGATTCAATAATTATTGCTAGTTGTAAGTTAGAGCATAGTAGTAACCAAAACTAAAAACGAGCTTGCTTTCCATTACTTTATCGGATTATCTCTTCTGTAAGCATTTGTGCTTGTGATCAACAATTTGCTTGCGTAGCTGGAGTAAGTTAGTTAGGCGGTCTTCTGAAAGAATTGTAGTTGTTTCTACTCGACGCACTGTTTTATTGACGTGTTTCTTGATTCAAAAACTCGTTTTGCGGCAACACATAGTTGATCATCTCAAATGAGAATCAATTTTTGAGGCAGTGATTTTAGCTTCCTAGATTTATGCGATGGTCTCTGGTTACATACTTCAGATTTTCTGGTTGCTAACATATATTTATTAGTCGAACGTCTATTAACTTGAACGTTTTCAGTTGACATTACATCAGTATGTTTTGGTGGAGGCAGATATGAATTTCGGGGAATTAGAGGTGGATATAATGCATAATCACATATAAAATGTACTTGTATTTGAAATTTAATGCAAATAATGTTCCGGCAAGGAACTTCACTGTTCCACTGCCTGACTCAGAATGGAAATGCCCTTATTGTAAAACAGGGATTTTCTACATTTTTGGAGATCATGCCGTTTCTTGTCATGGTCGCGGCGACCTCCTCTGGCGTAATGTCAGATATATTAATGGCAGCCAATTGTTCGCCTGTTTGCAAGCAGAAAAACTATCAAAGAATTCCACACCAGGAGACGCGTATTTGCCCTGTTTTATTGCAGAACATCCCGCAGCTTTAGACGTCACCTGGAAGCTAGTCTTATCTCAGATGCGGCTAGGATGTGTGGTTATGCTCCGAACCTAGGTGAAGACAGAAGAATTGAGCAGTGTTTTAAGAAGCGAAATGAGCATACACTCCTCACCATTGGCATTAGAACCTTTCAGTGGACTGTCTGAAACAATAAGAAAAACATCAAAAAGAATAGTTCTCTTATCCGATAACAGAAATATGCAGCCCTCAGGTCTCGATAGCCTCCAATCGTCTAACTCATTTAGTATCAATAGTCGCCATCCGTGGCACACCTAGGGGCATTGCTAGGGACGCACAATTGTAAGCCACAAACAAAAAGTGCATCGCCCACTTAATGATTTGACCTTAATTTTTTTGTTTTTACTGCAAATTACTGAAAATTTGAAACAGGAGATTCAATAACTATTGCAAGTTGTAAGTTAGAGCATAGTAGTAACCAAAACTAAAAGAGCTTCGTTTCCCTTATTTTATCGGATTATCTTTTCTGTAAGAATTTGTGCGTGTGATCAAAAATTTGCTTGCATAGATGAAGTTCACCGCCCACTTAGTGATTTAACCTTAATTATTTTTGTTTTTACTGCATATTACTGAAAACTACAAATTTACTGCAAATTACCGAAAATTTGATTAAGGAGATTCAATAATTATTGCAAGTTGTAAGTTAGAGCATTGTAAACAAAATTAAAAGCGAGCTTCTTTTCCATTACTTTATCCGATTATCTGTTCTTTAAGAGTGTGCTTGTGATCAACAATATGCTTGCGTAGCTGAAGTAATTTAGTTGGAGGCTGTCTTCTGAAAAAATTGGAGTTTGTTTCTACTCGCCGCACTGTCTTATTGACGTGTTCTTGATTCAAAAAAAATGTTTTGTGACAACACACAGTTAATCATCTCAAATGAGAATCAATTTTTGAGGCGGTGATTTAGCATCCTAGGTTTTGTTGATGGTCTCCAGTTACATATTTCAGATTTTCTGGTTTCTAAAATAATTTATTATTCGAACGTCGGTTAACTTGAAACTTTTCAGTTGACAATACATCGGTTTGTTTTGGGTTGGCGGATATGAATTTTGTGGAAGCTGAGGTTGATATAATGCATAATCACATATAAATTGTACCTATTTTGGAAATTTAATGCAAAAAATTCCGGTAAGGAATTCCATTGCCTGACTCGAATGGAGATGCTAATATTGTAAAAGACATTTTTGGGGATCATGCCGTTTCTTGTCATGGTCGCGGCGGCATCATCTAGCGTCATGATATAAGAGCTACTATAGTGGTAGCCTGTACTTCATTCAATCGTTCGCCTGTTGCGAGAAGAAACATTGAGATGAAACAATTAAAGACCAGGAGACGTATTTGCCCTGTTTTCAGGACATCCCGCAGCTTTAGACGTCACCTGCAAGACAGTCTTATATCAGATGCGGCTAGGATGCTCTAAGCCTAGCTGAAGGCAGAAAATTTGCATTTTTTTAAGAAGCGATCCGGGCATACACTTCGTACCATTGGCATTAAAAACTTCCATTGGACTGTCTGAAACAGTAAGAAAAACATCAAAAAGAATTTATCCGATAACAGAAATATGCAGCCTTCAGGTCTCGATAGCCTCCAGTCGTCTAACTCAGTTGGTATCATTAGTCGCCATCCGTGGGACAGCTACAACGGTGCTTGCTAGGGATGCACAATTGTAAGCCACAAACTAAAATTGCATCACCCACTTAGTGATTTAACCTTATTTTTTTTTGTTTTTACTGCAAAATAATGAAAACTGCAAATTTACTTTAATTACTGCAAGTTGTTAGTTAGAGCACAGTAGTAACCATGAACTAAAAACGAGCTTCCTTTCCATTACTTTATCTCATTATCACTTCTCTAAACATTCCTGCTTGTGATCAACAACGTGCTGGCGTAGCTGTCTGAAACAATGAGAAAGACATCAAAAAGAATAGTTCTCTTGGTCGATAACCAAAATGTGCAGGCCTCAGGTCTTGATGGCCTCCAATCGGATCGCTCAGTTGGAATCACTAGTCGCCATCCGTGGCACAGCTACACGCTGCTTTCTAGGGACGAACAAGTGTAAGCTAAAAGCGAAATGTGCATCGCCCACTTAGTGATTTAACCTTAAATCTTTTTTACTGCAAATTACTGAAATCTGCAAATTTACTTTAATTACTGCAAATTACTGAAAATTTGATAAAGGAGATTCAATAGTTATTGCAAGTTGTAAGTTTGAGAACAGTAGTAACCAAGAACTAAAAACGAGCTTCCTTTCCATTACTTTATCTGATTATCACTTCTATAAAAATTTGTTCTTGTGATCAACAACGTGCTGGCGTAGCTGTCTGAAACCATGAGAAAAATATCAAAAATATTAGTTCTTTGCTGATAACAAAAATATTCAGCCCTGAGGTCTCGATAGCCTCCAATCGGCTTACTCAGTTGGTATCAATAGCCGCCATCCGTGGCACAGCTACAATACTGCTTGCTAAGGACGCGCAATTGTAAGCCACAAACGAAAAGTGTATCGCCCACTTAATGATTTAACCTTAATTTTTTTGTTTTTACTGCAAATTACTGAAAATTTGAAACAGGAGATTCAATATTTATTGCAAGTTGTAAATTAGAGCATAGTTGTAACCAAAACTAAAAGAGCTTCGTTTCCCTTACTTTATCGGATTATCTCTTCTGTAAAAATGTGCGTGTGATCAAAAATTTGCTTGCATAGATGAAGTTCATCGCGCACTTAGTGATTTAACCTTAATTATTTTTGTTTTTACTGCATATTACTGAAAACTACAAATTTACTGCAAATTACCGAAAATTTGATTAAGGAGATTCAATAATTATTGCAAGTTGTAAGTTAGAGCATTGTAAACAAAATTAAAAGCGAGCTTCTTTTCCATTACTTTATCCGATTATCTGTTCTTTAAGAGTGTGCTTGTGATCAACAATATGCTTGCGTAGCTGAAGTAACTTAGTTTGAGGCTGTCTTCTGAAAAAATTGGAGTTTGTTTCTACTCGCCGCACTGTCTTATTGACGTGTTCTTGATTCAAAAAAAATGTTTTGTGACAACACACAGTTAATCATCTCAAATGAGAATCAATTTTTGAGGCGGTGATTTAGCATCCTAGGTTTTGTTGATGGTCTCCAGTTACATATTTCAGATTTTCTGGTTTCTAAAATAATTTATTATTCGAACGTCGGTTAACTTGAAACTTTTCAGTTGACAATACATCGGTTTGTTTTGGGTTGGCGGATATGAATTTTGTGGAAGCTGAGGTTGATATAATGCATAATCACATATAAATTGTACCTATTTTGGAAATTTAATGCAAAAAATTCCGGTAAGGAATTCCATTGCCTGACTCGAATGGAGATGCTAATATTGTAAAAGACATTTTTGGGGATCATGCCGTTTCTTGTCATGGTCGCGGCGGCATCATCTAGCGTCATGATATAAGAGCTACTATAGTGGTAGCCTGTACTTCATTCAATCGTTCGCCTGTTGCGAGAAGAAACATTGAGATGAAACAATTAAAGACCAGGAGACGTATTTGCCCTGTTTTCAGGACATCCCGCAGCTTTAGACGTCACCTGCAAGACAGTGTTATATCAGATGCGGCTAGGATGTGTGGTTATGCTCTAAGCCTAGCTGAAGGCAGAAAATTTGCAGTGTTTTTGAAGCGATCCGGGCATACACTTGGTACCATTGGCATTAAAAACTTCCAGTGGACTGTCTGAAACAGTAAGAAAAACATCAAAAAGAATTTATGCGATAGCAGAAATATGCAGCCTTCAGGTCTCGATAGCCTCCAGTCGTCTAACTCAGTTGGTATCATTAGTCGCCATCCGTGGAACAGCTACAACGGTGCTTACTAGGGATGCACAATTGTAAGCCACAAACTAAAATTGCATCACCCACTTAGTGATTTAACCTTATTTTTTTTTGTTTTTACTGCAAAATAATGAAAACTGCAAATTTACTTTAATTACTGCAAGTTGTTAGTTAGAGCACAGTAGTAACCATGAACTAAAAACGAGCTTCCTTTCCATTACTTTATCCCATTATCACTTCTGTAAACATTCCTGCTTGTGATCAACAACGTGCTGGCGTAGCTGTCTGAAACAATGAGAAAGACATCAAAAAGAATAGTTCTCTTGGTCGATAACCAAAATGTGCAGGCCTCAGGTCTTGATGGCCTTCAATCGGATCGCTCAGTTGGAATCAATAGTCGCCATCCGTGGCACAGCTACACGCTGCTTTCTAGGGACGAACAAGTGTAAGCCAAAAGCGAAATGTGCATCGCCCACTTAGTGATTTAACCTTAAATCTTTTTTACTGCAAATTACTGAAATCTGCAAATTTACTTTAATTACTGCAAATTACTGAAAATTTGATAAAGGAGATTCAATAGTTATTGCAAGTTGTAAGTTTGAGAACAGTAGTAACCAAGAACTAAAAACGAGCTTCCTTTCCATTACTTTATCTGATTATCACTTCTATAAAAATTTGTTCTTGTGATCAACAACGTGCTGGCGTAGCTGTCTGAAACAATGAGAAAAATATCAAAAATATTGGTTCTTTGCTGATAACAAAAATATGCAGCCCTGAGGTCTCGATAGCCTCCAATCGGCTTACTCAGTTGGTATCAATAGCCGCCATCCGTGGCACAGCTACAATACTGCTTGCTAAGGACGCGCAATTGTAAGCCACAAACGAAAAGTGTATCGCTCACTGAGAGTGATTTAACCTTAAACCTTTTTGTTTTTACTGCAAATTACTGAAAATTGCAAATTTACTTTAATTACTGCAAATAAAAAAATATACTGAAAGTTTGATGGAGATTCAATAATTTTTGCAATTTGTAAATTAGAGCACAGTAGCAACCAAGAACTAAACACGAGCTTCCTTTCCATTGTTTATCTGATTATCATTTCTGTAAACATTTGTGCTTGTGATCAACCACGTGCTGGCGTAGCTGTCTGAAACAATGAGAAAGACATCAAAAAGAATAGTTCCCTTAGCCGATAACCAAAATATGCAGCCCTGAGGTCTCGATAGCCTCCAATCGGCTCGCTCAGTTGGTATCAATTGTCGCCATCCGTGGCACAGGTACAACGCTGCTTTCTAGGGACAAAAAATTGTAAGCCACAAGCGAAATGTGCATCGCCCTCTTAAAGTGATTTAACCTTAAATCTTTTTTACCGCAAATTACTGAAAAATGCAAATTTTTTTTTAATTACTGCAAATTACTGAAAATTTACGGAAATTTTGATAAAGGAGATTCAATAATTATTGCAAGTTGTAAGTTAGAGCACAGTAGTAACCATGAACTGAAAACGAGCTTCCTTTCCATTACGTTATCTGATTATCACTTCTGTAAACATTGGTTCTTGTGATCAACAACGTGCTGGCGTAGCTGTCTGAAGCAATGAGAAAACATCAAAGATTAGTTTTCTTAGCCGATAACAGAAATATGCAGTTCTCAGGTCTCGATAGCCTTCAACCGGCTCACTCGGTTGGTATCAATAGGCGCCATCCGTGGCACAGCTACAACGCTGATTGCTAGGGACTCACGATTGTAAGCAACAAACGAAAAGTGGGCTGTCACCTGTTATTCTTTTTTAGCCAACGAGGTGCATCGCCCACCTAAAGTGATATCACTATTTTTTTTTACTGCAAATTACTAATAACTGCAAATTTACTTTAATTTCCGCAAAATTACAGAATTAACTAAAATTTCGATAAAGGAGATTCAATAATTTTTGCAAATTGTAAGTTAGAGCACAATAGTAACCAAGGACCTAAAACGGGCTTCCTTTCCATTACTTTATCTCATTATCACTTCTGTAAACATTCATGCTTGTGATCAACAACTTGCTGGCATAGCTGTCTGAAGTAATGAGAAAACATCAAAAAGAATAGTTCTCTTAGCCGATAACAAATATGCATTTCTGAGGTCTCGATAGCCTTCAATCTGCTCACTCGGTTGGTATCAATAGGCGCCATCCGTGGCTCAGCTACAACGCTGATTTCTAGACACTCTTTATTGTAAGCAACAAACGAAAAGTGGGCTGTCACCTGTTGTTATTGCAAATTAGTGAACACTGCAAATTTACTTTAATTATAGCAAAATACTGAAACTTTACTGAAAATTTGAGGAAAATGTTAAATAATTATTGAAAGTTGTAAGTAAGAGCATAATAGTAATCAAAACTAAAAATTATTTGGAGGCGGTTTTCTGAAAAAAATGTAGTTTGGTTCTACTCGCCGCACTGTTTTATTGACGTGTTTCTTGATTCAAAAAAATTGTTTTGTGACAACACATAGTTAATCATCTCAAATGAGAATCAATTTTTGAGGCAGTAATTTTAGCGTCCTAGATTTTGTTTATTGTTGTCCAGTTACATATTTAAGGTTTTCTGGTTTCTAAAATAATTTACTATTCGAACGTCTGTTAACTTGAACCTTTTCGGTTGACAGCACATCGTTTTGTTTTGGGGTGGCGGATATGAATTTTGGGGAAGCAGAGGTTGATATAATGCATAATCACATATAAAATGTATTTATTTTGAAAATTTAATGCAAAAAATTCCGGTAAGGAATTCCATTGCCTGACTGAGTGGAATTGCTCAAATTTTAAAACAGGGATTTTTGGGGATTATGCCGTTTCATGTCATGGGTGCGGCGACATCATCTTGCGTCATGATGTCAGAGTTTATTGCAGCCTGCACTTCTGGTAATTGTTCACCTATTTGCCAGCAGAAACATTACCAGAAACAAAACAATTCAAGACCTGGAGTTTTTTGCCCTGTTTAATCGCAGGACAGCGTGCAGCTTTGGACGTCACCATTGCGTCGACTCTGTGAACCAGTGTTATATCAGATGCAGCTGGGACTTTTGGTTTTGCGCTGAGCTTAGCTCAAGACAGAAAAATTGAGACGCGAGATGGACATACATTTCGTACGATTGACATTAGAAACTTTCTGACACAATGAGAAAAACATTGATAAGAGGAGATCACATCTTAGGGTATAACAGAGATATACAGCCCTCAGGTCTATCGATAGCCTTCAATGGGCTCACTCAGTTGGTATCAATAAGTGCCATTCGTCGCCCAGCCACAATGCTGATTGCTAGGGACGCGGGATTGTAAGCCACAAATGAAAGAGTGGGCTGTCACCTGTTGTGTTAATATTTTTTACGAATGAAGCTGCATCGCCCAATTAGAGTGATTAAATCTTAAATTTTTTGTCTCACCCAATAGGACAGCATAGCTTCTATTATACGATTGCGAACAAAGAGTCGAGAAGTAGCGAATTGGGTTTACTAGGCAACTATCAAATGACCTTCAATCATTTTGTGCCTGAATGATTCAGTGAAATACTCAATCGTTATCTCCTTTCCGTCAGTTGTTAGTTTTTCGTTTAAACCATGCTTTGGTAGAACCAAGGTTAGTTTATTTATTTTCCAAAAAATATTTTGGAATACCTAGTAACAAAAGCTAATGCTTAATGAAATTTTGTTCCTTTAGTATCAGGAGAATAAGGGCCTGCCTACTGAACCGTATTCGTGCCTTTCTCCGGAAAATGTGCCATTTTTGTCTTCAGAGGACATTGTTTTAATGACGGCGAAATTCTACCCTGGCTTAAAAGCCTATTACCATTAGGTGCTATCAAATGAGAAACTGGAATGGCATCTGCAGGTCCAGGAAATTGTTATAATTTAAACTTTATTGAGCTTATGTTTTGGTAAGTTTAGGTTTTGTTTTGAGAAAAGATTTGGTATGTTTTGTTGGCAGAATAGTCTCGCTGGAGTAAAATAAGTTGAATCAGCAATTTCTCTTTTGTCAGACTGTTTCTGTATTGCAGAAAGGGAAGGGTTTGAAATTGAACTTTATTCCTATAACCCTAAAAGGAAGATGTATACAAAACAGTTGAATAACTGACAGTGTTGAAGTAAAAGTTCGTTTAACTTGTTACAATCCAAAGTATTTGGAATGTACTGGTGCGCTCTCTTTTTTAAAGATCTGTGATCTTCTCCGTGTGTGCCCTAGTACGTTATGCGCCCGCAGTTACAGAGCACGAGCCTTTACATAGTAAATCATCATGTAAAAATATGTCACTTGCGTCTCGGTCAAACGGAAAAGATCCAAAATCTGTTGTTTTTTTTGGCTTTTTACGTCAGTGAGAAATCAAATTGGAGTGGTGGTTTTAGTTGTGCTGAAGTAATAAATGGAGCGAAAAAGTGAGTAGGTCTGAAGCGTGATTTTCTTCAAAGTACCTTTAGTGAAGTGAGAGATTGGTATTCGATCAAATATTCGGTTTTTGAAAGAATTTTTCACGTAAGACAATCTGACTTCTGTGCTTAGTGTCTCTTCTCTTGAGGGTTATTTTTATGGTGTCTCTTCTCTTGAGGGTTATTTTTATGATACATATGTGTTCTAAATACGCCTATTTGCAGTTGTTTGAATTCATTATCGGCAGCCAATGCTTTTTGTGACTTTGACGCTATTTGTTTTTGTAAAATATTAGTAAATTTTTTTCGCCCCTTTCTTTTATTATTTCTATTGTGTTATCACTTAGTATCATTAATTACAGGTTTCATTGATTGCTAGTGAGGCATGAATTAAACTAATTGATGGTTTGAGTTCATGGCTAGTTCTTTTCATGATTTTGACACGCTTTTTGTTCTCAAAAATTTCGAAACTTTTTGAGGTTGGCGAGTTTTTGTTATCTAATCAACTAATCTGATTGCGGACTGGTTTCATAGGTTGCTCATAGTGAAGTTAATCATCGACCTTTTTGTTTCAGTTCAAAGCTATGACACTAATTGTTTTCAAGAAATATTATTGAAGTTTAGAGTTCTGCGAGTTGTTCTCATTGTTGTCTTTTCTCTGCGTCCCATTAATGAACGACGATCATCTGTTGGCCAGGATGCTTGAGTTAATCGATCTAATCATTTCAATCCGTGGCTAATGCTTTCTATGACATATGTTGTTCGTTTTGAAAAATTTTTTTGGAGTTTTTGAGTTTTGCCAGTATTTCTTATACCTAGTGCTGTCGCGTCTTCCAAACTCATTATCGTGAGCTCATTATCAATCCTTAAATTGATGATTGAGTTAATTGACTTAGTCACTTGTTTTCTTAACTGTCTTTTTTATGATCGTGCCATTTTTTGAAAACGATAAGCTCCCTTTTTCCTTTTGTGTCATTGAGTGCCACAATGTTGTTGCTTTGTGTACTCATTCAATGGAATCGTTGATTCAATATTTTCATTAATTGTCACATATAGTCTCATAGGCTTTGATGAATGTCTTAGTTTGATGTTGCTATAAAAGTTTTATTTGTCAGGCCCTTTGAAATTTCATTTCTCAGGATTGTAATTCATGACTTCTCCTGCTGTTTTTTCTCACCTGATGCATTGATTAATCAATTGGCTTAATATATTTCGTAACCAATTGTAACAAATTTTTAGTTCCAGTCTTTATTGTTTTTCATATTTTATTCCCGATTTTGTATGATTTCAGATCAGAGGACTCGATACTTGGTTCTGATTGACACTGTCAGAAACGATCTTTTAATTGCGAACAATTGGCCAAAAGATTTATTGGCAAATGCTTCATCAGCTTAATTTTTGCAATATGTTTTTTCCTTTTTCTGCTTTGGCTTTAAATTTCAGATCAGAGGACTCTATACTTGGTTTTGATTGATACTATGTCAGAAAAGATCTTTCAATTGCGAATAATTGATCAAAAGATTTATTGGCAAATACTCCATCAGCTTAATTTTTCTAACCTAAACAACTTTGTTTTTTTTCTTAAGCACCAGTTTTGACGTTTTCCAAAGTTTAGTTACGGTAGCATTAAAAAATTTTAGATTGTTATTTTTTCGACTTTTTTCAGTGCTTAAATGGTTTAGTTTCTATTAAAAATCAGTGAAGGTTCTACAATAAAGTTCAGTACGAACTTCTAATAAAAACCAGACATTGTATTCAATTTTATAAAAATTTTGTAATTTTGAACTTGCGAAATCTAGCGAAATTGTGATAGTTCCTTTTTGTGTGTTTTTAATCTTGAAGTCATAAGATCATGTACTGCAATATTTAATCGCGAGCAACTGGTCAAAAGATTTATTGGCCAATGCTTCATCAGCTTAATTTTGTAACTTAAACAACCTTGTTTTTTGAGCCCAAGATTTTTGTATTCTTTGGAGATTTTCATAAAGGCCAGTAAGTTGACTGCATGTTGTTTTTTGCTTCTCCGCTGCGGATTTTTGAATTCTGATATTTTTCAAAGTTTAGTTTTTACGGTAGCTTTGGAAAAAAATGTCTTTGCCATTTAACTCTTTGTTCGGCTTTTTTAAATGCTTAGGGGGTTTAGTTTCTATTAAAAGTTAGTGAAGATTCTACAATAGAGAGTTCAGTGCGGACTTCTTATAAGGACAAGATGTTATGTTCCAATTTTGACAATTTTAGACTTAGAGATCTAGTGAAATTAAGATAGTTCTTTTTCGTGTGTTTTTAAGATCATGTATAGCAAGATCATAAGATCATGTATTGCAATATTTGGTTCGTTTTCGTTTGTGTTTAATCTCTTTTCTAAAAATCTTTAGAACGCTTTCGTAATGTTTTTATTCATTTTGTTAGCGCAATAAGGCTGGCATTAAGACTTCCCATTTGAAATGATCCCCTGTGCCGCCTATATCGCCAAGTAAGAGCCCCATTATGGTAATTATGACATTTTGATCGTTTCAGTTAACCGATTATGTAGATGCTTTGCAATTTTTTAGGCTCTGCTCACGCAGGTTGTTTGTATAATTGCTTTTAAAATCAATTAGTTTTTCAGACAGTGCAACCGAAATGGTAAATTGCTGTTAAGCTAATTAAAGCCTTTTAATTAGCGAAAGTGTTCAACTAAGAAGCTCCTGCGTCTGGCATCCATTAGATTGACGGTGGCCTAAAGGCTTCTTTGGTGAATTTTAAGCAGTTCGCAAAATATTAACTTGCAGCTACGCTTGTTAATAGTGGAGGAAAGGTACTAGAATTATACGAATGGCTGAATAACTTACGTCACAGCCTCACATCTTATGAAAAATTCCCTTATTTACATATTAGGGATAATCAGAATTAATTCAAACATATGGTAATAATGCTGCTTTTGTGGTAGCCGTTAGATTTGTAAAATGTTTCCTCTATTTTTCCTTTTTAACTCGTGGTTTAGTTCGTTTGAATTTGAATTAGCCCCCCAGTTTACAGAAGGCAGATATTCACAATTGCTAAAGTCTAAAATAGAATTCATAAATTAATTAAATGCAGAAACGGCTAGAGACACTATAGTCCGGTGCAAAAGGTGAGAGCTTTCACTTTAAAACTTGATCTGTTGTTACTCACTCA
The DNA here is from genome assembly GCF_964194025.1 of Convolutriloba macropyga. NCBI lineage: Eukaryota > Metazoa > Xenacoelomorpha > Acoela > Convolutidae > Convolutriloba > Convolutriloba macropyga. The sequence continues at coordinate 63,589,771 of NC_134469.1, read as the reverse complement.
AATAATTCAAAAATGCACAATTATGTGGCGTCTTTGGCCATTTACCCCCACCCCCCCCCCCCCCAAGTTCAACTGTTTAATAACGAAGAGCGTTCTATGATAAGTGATTTCGGGGAAATTGCATTGTTGTTCTTTGGCTCTCCGGACAGTTTGATCAATATTTTCCATTTCGGCTAAAGCTTAATTTTTCCAGCTTTTCTAAAATTTAGTTTATCTAGCATTTTGTGCAAATGGGCGCCAAATTTCATGCAAAATTCAAGAGAAACGCAAGCCGTTAAAAAAGCAGCGCTTCAGTTCGATAGGGTGGCAACAAATATCTCTCGTCAAAATTAAATGTGAGCGATAAGTTGGTTCTGTTTTCAACGTCAATTTGAAATACGCGAGATACAAGCAATCCTTGACTACGTTTGAGTATATTTTTGGCGCTATCTCTAATTTTAAATGCCAACTCTCCTTAAATTCCTGTGACTGTTAATAATTCAACCCAACAGAGGCTTGATCTGGAATATTGATAGGGAATTATTTGTTGCCACCGAATTGACTTTTGTTGCTCAATTGTCAATAACTTTCTTAATTCCAGTAAACATTCAGGGATAAAATTCTTAAGGATTTGACTTAGAGAAAAAGGTGGGGCTGTAGGAAATATTAATTTGAGTGATTTGCATTTCTGCCCAAATTTGTCAGTTATTATTCCATTGATGTTTTACTTAGATGAGTTCTAAAGGTCTGAATTTTATATTACATTTCTGAACGGATTTTCTTTAATTTGCAACAATTTTTTTTGGCCGTTCTTAAAAATTTATGGCTGACGAGTTTCGTGGCTGAAGCGCATCTTGACATTACAGTGCAAAGGCAGACATGAAATGACTTTGGCTGATTTTTCCCTCGCGGAATTCGGTCACGTTCAAATGCTGAATTCAGACTGCACGCTTTGTAGCATGAACTCCCCAAAAATGGATTTCCCTAATTTTGCAGAGTTGCATTGCGTTCGGAAACGGAATCCAGTTACCAAATCTGGTAGCTGAATTCCACAATCTGTCTAAATAAATTCCACAATGAGTAATTAAATTCAACAATGAGGGTAACTAAATTCTGCAATGTGTTGCTAAAATTCACGTTTATGTAGCTAACTTTGCACTTAATTGAGGGTTTTAGCAAAAATTTTGATTGAGGCTGATTTTGATAAATGACTTCTAAGCTTTGAAACTTTGTTTTATTTCAATAAGCACTATTCAACTATCAATAAAACGGAATTGAGTTCTTCAAATGCGGAATTCAAGCGACGAGGTTCGTGGCCTGTATTTCTCGACTATTAAGTTTGCTGATTTTGAGGATTTCCATTACCAGTTTCCCTCCAAGATATCCTAGCGTTAGAATGTAACCAACCCTCTTCCGCAAAGTTTATGTAAATCCCATGTAACAACATAGCAAAACGGAATTAAGTTACACACGGTCAAATTTGACTGAGGCACTTCAGGTATGTTATTGTGTGTGTAATGGACCAATTTTACTTCAATGAATTTACCGTCGATTAGTTGACATTTGAAACAATAACATGAATGAAAGAACCAATAAACTGGAGAATTTTTCGTCAGACCTTGGCGTTCGTTCTTAAAATTTTTATAACTGTATGCAAACTTGATCCGTAATTTTTTTCTTTGCATCTGGGTGCAACAAGAACTAGTTGTTATTAGCAGCGAATTAACGTAGTTTGAGACTGCAAAAGTTCTTAATTTTCAAGTATAGCTAAAACGAGACGCAGAAACTACTTCCACATTAATTGATAATTGTTAGGCCATTCGTTGTTGATTAAGTGACGTGGCGTTCTATAGCTGGGCTGTTACCAAATTGATTTTTTGCATCATTCAAGTAAAATTATGAAACTGCTCTAGTCTACATTGGAAGAAGTTGCTGATAAATTTTGTGTTTTGTTTGGGTTTAATTTGTAAGAACTGCCCAACATTAAAAAAAAAACAAAAGAATAATGATAAATTTACGTAAGTTTGCAAAATGGCCTAAATTTGAATAAGAAATCTTCATGAAAGTTATCATAAGTAACGAAATTCGCCGAAATTATCAAGCAGTTTTGATCTCGAAAAAGGTTAGAGCAATTTTACAATTCAAAATTTACTATGATCGGTGAGATTTATAATGATAACCTTTAGGTTTACTGAATTTTACCTTATCTAAGCTGCTCCCTTTCAAAATTTTGAGTAGTTGAGCCCAATTGGTGACAAGTTGAGTTTTAAAAGTCACATGGAATTAACGTCGAAAATAGTTTCAATTTAAATCCTTTTATTCATTGTAAATTTTTTCGACGTTCTAACGACCCAGAGGCCAACAACAATTGAAGCCCTGTAAGAAATGAATTCCTTTTGAAAGGCCAACGAAGATCAAAGCTACATCAGAACAAATAGATATTCAGTACTGCCATTAACCGTACTTGGGTTGAACTTCTCAAAAATAGCTCTAAGTCTCAAAGACGACTATTTTCTCGCAGCATGCGTAAAATGAAAAGTGCGAGATGTGTTACATGTTTCCCTTCACACACGGTTTGACTTTAGAGACAGTATTATTTTGGTATTGGGTATTGATTTAAAACTGACGGTTCGATTGCGCTGTTTTTGGGGTATAGCAAAATTTAGATTGAGAAAGTTGGAAATGATTTATGAATTTTGTATAAAGCAAACTACCCAGTAGTTTTCTGATGCATGTAATGTTTATTTAAGATCAAACGATCAGTTATAAATTTGTTCAATTAGCACATAACTTCCTATTCTGCCCTTCTTTCTTTGCTTGGTGAACGCTATGCTGTGTTCCCATTTTTTTTCTCTTTTTCTCTGTCTTTTTACGCAGGGAACGCATTGCTGTACCCATGAGTGTACGTGTAGGCATGTGCTTCATAATGGTGTTTGTGTAAACATGTGGGATTGTACGCATGTGTACTTGGAACGTGTGTGTTTGTGGTATTTTTACTTGTGTCCGGTTTGTGCATTTGGCTCTTTTCCGCTTTTTTGTTGAGAGACAGACGGGATTGAAAGGGAACCCGCTGTGCTGCTCCGCCAGACACTCGCCCCATTGTCCATGCTCCTTCTCTATCCCTCTTTCTATCTTCAATTACACAGAGGGCTGGCCATTCAAAACCCAATTGACATCACAACTTATCCAAAAGCGTTTCTCATGACAGAATGGCCAAAAAACCGATCCTTTTAATTGTGCCGTCATTTTCAATTGAATAAAATTCACTTGCTTGATTTGGAAACAATTTCAGAATTTGCTTTTTTAACTGGGAGAAGCAAGCAACGCTTCTTCTTGGATCTGTTTTTGCTCATATCCTCCGAAAAAGGAAGCTTAAATTTTTAATTTTCCCACGTGGTGTAAGTTTCATGTGCTTTCTGCCAAGTGCACAGTCAAAAAACACTTTTTGTAAATGAACTGTCTGTTATTTAGCCTGATTTTACAATTCCTCTTTTGAGCTTACTGCGTTTTTGAGTGTCGACAGGTGCCTTGGCTAAATGTTTAGGGATTATTGAATTATCTTAGTCGCTAAATACATAAGAGTTTTCTCCGTACAATAAAATTTGATCATTTATTTCCCTCAAAATTGCTTTAGTAGTTGTGTCTTCTGTATTTTCTCCACAAGCCTCGAATTGTCTGTTCTCATACACTTTGTTAGCTTGGGAAGTAAGGTGTTTCACAACCTGGCTTCTAAGTTTTCACATTGGTTTTGAGAAGAGGGGGAAGATTATTTTTAATAAACAAAGAGAAAACGCTGCCCGTATTTTGACCATATTTGCCGTCGCCTAATACGCACCACCTTGCGGCCTGGGGGACCGTAGTCGCATTGTAAAGGGAGAACGAAAGAAATAGCACTAGGGCTGGGGCTGAGAAGTAATAGGTGGATGGATTTTATGTGTTTTATTTAAGCCCGGCCGGCTACCATTTAATCTTTTAGCTATAACGTCCATTTTGACGTAAGATCAATTCACGGGGCTCTTTCTTATTCCCAAAGGGACCCTTGTTCAATTTGTGCCATGGAGGGAGAAACATTTGCCTAACTAAAACCAAATATTTCCGCTCCTGTCACTCCGCACTTCTTATTATGGCCCAGAGTTTGTTGGAACAAGGAAGCAAGGCACGTTTCTTGCGCCATTTTGATCAATTCGTCCACGCCTCTCAAGGTAGGTAAGATTTGAATTTACTTGACAATTTGAATTCACTTAAGTGCGTAGCAATTATGCAGCTCCGGTGTGTTGTGTTTCGCCTAATAAGATTTTACTTATGAATTGATAATCTACAAAATTGAGTAAGATGCGAAAGAGTACAAAATGGGAAACAATTGTCAGAAATACCCTCAATGCAGTGTGTTATTGACATCGAGTCTTTTTTATTTCTTTGTAGACAACCTTCAAATAACCTACGCTGAAAGTACGATACTCGGCTATTATACTTCGATCCAAACGCAAAATTCAATGGCAAATGACGACAGAGCTTTAAAATTGGTATCAATTAATGGATACAGCATGCAAGATACTGAGTTAGTCCAATATATTTCATCGGATCAAAAATTTGAACAAGGAATTCAGATATGTATCATTAATAGCCGCTCTCATCTTCTCAGCCCGCTATTATAGTGCTCCTAATTTTTTTCACAATTAAAAGAATTGTATTGGGGCGCTGTCTTTTTATTGCGACTCGAAGAGGAGTATTGGAGAAGTCCTTTTTTTAATCAATTTTATTCGAGTGATTTTTGAAGCGGGAAATGAAACGCGTGAAAAGAATTGGAGTGAATTTGGTGCTGAACAAAAGTGAAGAGCGGAGCGAAAACAGAGTGGTTTTTGTTCATACCGCTGTTTTTGAGAGAGCGAGAAATTGATGTGTGAAAAAATTTTCTCTAAGCGAGCAAATTTTTGTTCACGTGCGGCTTTTAAAACCAGTTTTTTGCAAATTTTGATGTTTATGAGGTCTGATTATGATATTGTATTATTGTTAGGTTTGTTTTGATAGGAATTAAAGGTTTCATGTAGTTAATTTGAGTTTAATGCTAATTTGGAGATTTTTGATCAGTTTTGCTGATTTGTAGACGAAATTTAATGCTTTTTTGCCTGTTTTTTGTTTTAATGCTTTAAGTGGGATTTGGATAGAAGCTTGTTACTTAAGGAATAATCAGATACCAATTAACTAAAGTTTTCTTGGTATAAATCATTTTTTTCTAAGGAAAATTGACAGAAAAATTGAGAAATTTTAAAACCATTCTTCTTATATTTTTGAAGTTTTTCTTTTTTTAATTTAGACAAGTTTCTCAACCTATCATGACGTGCCTATTGTTTTGCGAGCATCGGGGTACCCTATTGGCTGAAAAGAGTTTTTGTTTAGATTTATGTGCTTTTGTAATATTAAAAAATATATTAACTTTTTCCAGTTTTTTAGTCAAAGTTGTTTGCAAAACTTATTTTTTCAAGATTTGGCTTCAACTTTTTAAAAAAAATCTCATACGTGGTTTTAGTAGTTACTAGTTGTATTAATGAAGTAATTGTGGCAGAGATAAATTTTGGGGGGGTATCAATTTATGACAGAATTTGATCCGATTTTTTATCATATTTTATAATAGATTTGATTTATTTTTTTTATTTTTTCGTTTTATGGTTTTATTTCAAGATGATCGTAAATTATTGGAGGCACGTTTAGTCTGATGAGTAGTTAGATGGCATGTAAGTGGATTTCCACTTCGAGTCGTTAGCGGAAATCTTCCGGCTATGTTTTTTTTAAGATCTGTTCACACATTTTCATGATTTTTGAAGTCAAATTGGAGTAGTGATTTTGGTCACGCCGAAAAAGCAAATGGAGCGAAAAAGCGAGTTGTTTTGGCACGGAATTTTTTCGCTCTAATTTTAAAATAGAGTGAGGAAACGGTGTTTGAACAAAATTTCGCTTTCTCGCTAGTGGTTTTTTGTTCACATGCGGCAATTTCACAGTGATTTTTGCTGTTTTTTCGATATTTTGGATCGGATTTTTTTCTAAATGGTTTTCCCAATCCATTCATAGTTCATATTAGGCCTAGTTTTTTTGTTTGAATTAAATTTTCATTTCTCGCTAATGGTTTTTTGTTCACATGCGGTTTTTTTTTACATTGATTGTCTGTTTTTATTTTTTGTTCTGATTTTTTTAAGAAATAGTTTTCCCATTTCACTCATAGTCCGCTCTTGGTCTAGTTTTTTGTTTAGTCAATGAAAATTCTTTGAATTGTACGTGAGGACTTGTCCTGCTATGTTTTTTTTACTTCGTCGAACAAAAAATGTTTCGATTTACCTCATTTTGCCGTTTTTTCAACATTTTGCGTGAATACTTTTTGACTTCTCTAGGCTAGTTTCTCTCTTCTCTCATTCTGCTAAAGGTGATTTTGAACAAAGCAATTCAAAATTAACAGAGTCAGTATAAAAAATTGAAGTCAGAAATAGAAACGGGATAAACCCATAAAGCCCGCTATTTGAACGTCGTTCCTCTGTCTTAATTACCATCTATTTTGCTTATTGGTATTGATAGTAGCCCCTGTAACCTCTCTAAGAAACGGAAGTATGTTCAACTACGAAATGCCATCAAAAGAAATCGGCCTTAAAAAATGTCTTTGTACAAAAATCTTTTTTTTTCAATATCTTCTATTCTTTCATTCCCAATCATGCTTATTGGAATCAACGACGGCTATTTTCCGGACGACGGCTATTTTCCGGCAATCTGCCGGGTATGTTTAAATTTTGCTTTCAAACAGGCCAAAAGCTTGTGGAATTAGTCTTAGAAAATTCACAAACTGAAGCATGCAAGGAAATAATTGCCAATGGTCATGATGTAAGCATTTTCCAGATTCTTAAGTTTAATTCCAACAATAATGATATCTTTACAAATACTTTGTGTATCATTAAGATTTCAGTATGATCATTTCTTTTCGAAACTTGGGTGCATTATATCCCTAAAATATGCGCTGAGGAAACAAAAAAAGTGAAAGTCAAAAAATAGCAAAGCGCCCGTAGAAAGTTCCAAACAGACAATCTTTGAAACATGAGAAAACTTGAAAAGCTTTTCATTCGTCCGAAATCAGTAATACTGGGAAAAACCTACCTCAAAGATCAGCTGTCAAAAGAAAGGTTGGTTGCTAATTTCTCAAATTTAATTAGGGGAAAATTCTGAAATTTTCCTTTAATGGCTTTAAACGTAAGGAGACGGGGAAATTTTTGAAAGGTATTAACTGTGTCTTGACAGTTTTGTTTTTATTTGCCGAATAAAGGAACATCTCATTTTTTTTTAATTTTAGGTTTTTAATGTCGAAGCAATCGATCACGTCAACTCACAAACGGCTAAGAAATAATCATGTTGCAAGCAAAATTATATCTTGTTTCATCTCAAAAAATAACAGACAAAAATCACAAAAGTCAACAAAGATGGAACCTTTCACAAGTCATTAGAAAATTGCTGCTGTTCGAATTGGTACTTAGAATAGTTGTTCCTTTTGAACATCCTCAAATTAATACAAATTTAACCAGTGGTTTATCAGTGCATACCACGTTACAAAGTCAGACGTATGTTTTACGCAACAAAGTTCAGGCAACTATTGTAAACGTGTATTTATGCAAAATATTTGATCGTTAGTTTTGTCATAAAAATTTTGCGCGATAAATTCAATAATTTTGTCGGAAATAATCTTTGCTTGATTGATCTGAATTTTTGTCAAAAGAAACGGGATAAGTAGATGAAGCCCGAGCGCATCAAGGCTCTCTGTCTTTGTGGGCTATAATTGTACAGTTCTAAGAAGCTGCTGAAGATTCAGAACTTCATTGTATGAAGGCCAATTTAGAGTTTGGACCCCGTCCAACATGTTGCTGCCCCTTTGACCAGTGCAGCTGGCCTCCGTTCGCTTAAACCAATGCCATTCGTTAAACCAATCGTTTGAGAGCCATTCGTCCGACGATAGTCAATATATTTAAAAATTTTCACGTATGATTGAAGATTCAGATGGTAACTCTGAATAAGCTGCTTTTCAATACTACAGGAGATCTCAATGCCCTTGGCAAACATATTACGTAATCAGTTCCATACAAACTTTGCTCTAATTGAATTTATTTTGAGTTCCGTAAGCAAAAAATTGTTTTTGAAAGAGATAATAGTTTATATAATTTGACCTGTTAATTGTAATATGATTTATTATTCTGCGTATCAGTTGCTTATCGTAAAGTTAATGGAAATGTCAATAATCTCACAAATAATGCGAATTATCTCGTGACAGTTTTCTATCATTAATAGTCTCTCAAAGGCTATGATTTAAGCGTTCTCTTTTTTATTACTAGAAGAGGAGTTACATTGATTTATATTACGACTCGAAGAGGGGTGTTGGAGAAGTGGCTTGTAATCAATTTTAATCTAGTGAATTTTGAAGCAGGAAACGAAACGCGTGAAAGGGTGGAGTATTTTGATTGCTGAATTTTTTGTTTCATTTTCATTGGGAATTGAAGGACGCCTATTGATCGAAGGTGTTTTAAGATGACATTTGATACAATTTTTCTTGTTATTAAACTGTTTTTTGTTGGGAAATTTGACAAAAAAAACAAAAAACTTCTATTTTTGTCAGCTTCTCGCCATCCAATTTTTCAAACATAAGTCAATTTGTGAGCATAATATTGTGCATTTTTACGTTGTGGGAATTTTTGTTCTCAATAGCATTAAAAATAGCTTCTTTAGGTGATTTGGGAGCGTTTTTCCCACTTTGAATTGTTTTTTTTTCCATGACGTATTAGGAATTACTAGTTCTTCCAAGTGGTGGATTTTGTGGTAGACTACTCTTCAAGTCTTCCAGAATTATTCTAGCTGCGTCTTTTTAATTGGGTGAATTGTTTTAAAACAGGATGTAAAGTCGATGCCGCACGTGACAAAAATTTGATTTTCTTTTTGTTGGTAAAAATTGGAGAGAGGAGAGAGAGATGGTGTGTGTTTGTGTGTGTGTGCGTGTGTGTTTGTGTGTGTGTGTGTGTGTGTGTGTGTGTGTGTGTGGGTGTGCGTGCGTGCGTGTGTGTGTGCATGTGTGTTTGTGGGCGTGTGTGTGTGTGTGCGTGTGTGTGTGTGCATGTGTGTTTGTGGGCGTGTGTGTGTGTGTGTGTGTGTGTGTGTGTGTGTGTGTGTGTGTGAGTGCGTGTGTGTATGTGAGTAAGTAAGTGAGGGAGTTGATTATATGTTCATATCCCTTTAACAATGATAGCGAAAAAGAAGTTTTGGAAAAAATAAGCTTAGGGAGCCCAATTTTCGAGTTCTTGCAGCTTTTTCTAAGCAGTTTTTAATCAGGTTTTTTCTTGTCTATTTTTAATGGTTTGTGTGTTTCGGTCGGATTTTGGACGGTCACCAATTGAAGAGAAGCCGTACTGAAAGTTATGCTCAGAATAACTGGTGGGCCGTAGCAAGATCGCTTGAATATTTTAAACACTTACTTGACATTTAAAGTTTAGTTTCCTCGCTTTTGCAATGTATGTGTTGCTTATTGTTCTTCTATCATGTGCTACTGGTTCACTGAAAAAGGCTGTACCACATAATCTGCGAGTAATTGTTCCGACCCTCTTGAGGGGGGAGGAACTATATACTCAACTGGGTTTTTTTTGTTCCGTGAATTTTCGCCGCTCGATATATTCATCGTAGAGAGTTGAGACTGGTATCATTAGAAAGCTCGTCCAGCGTAGAATATGGAATTAAAAAGATTTTTTTAATTTTCGTTTTCTACAGGGAGTTATCGAGGTTTAAACTTCTGAGAAAAGAAGAGTGAATTCACGTTGTTTTTATTCACATTTTCCGGAATTTTTGCCTAAATTTTCGTCAATTTTGCTAAAATTTGTTATAATTTTTAAGAATAGTGTCGTTGATTTTATTTTTGAAGACGAACAAGCATTGTTGATTGTTTTGATTTAATTTTTTTGGTCAAAAAATCTGGATAAACATTTCAAATTTTAGCATTTTCATCAAAAACAGCACGAAATAAGCTAATTTAGTCCACTTTGATTAAATTTGCCGACAGGACACCCCCAGACAACACTCATACAATCTTTGTAGACTCAGAGGGGGGCTATTTCTACTTCAGAGTCCGCTGAGAGTGCACTGTAGTTAAAACCTTGCCGTTTTTTTGCTAACTTTACTCGTTGATTATCAAAAATGCAGAATTTATTTAATTTATTTTGAGTTTTCAACTAACAAATTATCTATATCAACAACATTCGAAAAATCAATTGTACTTAATGGACAATAAGTATTATCAGGGCTGGTTTTGGGCCATTCTTGGACTGTTACAATCCAAAAAAAATCGGGTTGTAATCAGCCGGTCTTTTTTTTTTTTAAAAAAAAATTTTTTTAAAAAAACTTTTTTTTAATAATAAAGAACAGAACATATCAAATCAAAGCTCAGGAGTGATAGGTCCAACCAATTCGCTCGTTAAGCAGCTCCAAGCTAATGCATTTAGTTTTTTAATTGAAAGTTTATGGTCGTTTCTTTTTTAAAAATAATTGACTTTTCAATAAATAATGGCTTAATTAACTTTTCCTCTACTTTTTTTTAATTTGTTCAACTTCCAGCTTAATGTCAGCAAAGAAAGACTGCTTCTTCTTTCTACTGATTAAATATTTATTCTCGGTTGCAGTTTTAAGCCTGAAGTTATTGTTTTCTGGCTTTGATACCACAAGATTTCAGATTTTTGTTTGTTTTGATATTTGCCAGTTTTTCACGTTTTCTAATTTTGTCACATTATCACATTATTGACGGTTCTCATGTCACCTTATTGGCATTCAGAATAAGGCACAATTGAATATATTAAATTCCTGAAACATATACATCATCGTTTTAACTTTCTTGAAGAAATCAATTGAATTTTTTAATTTTGTCCCTAACTGTCATTTATACTTTGTCGTTTCGGTCGTATGAAATTCCCTGTATAGTGATAGCTTTCATTGGTTTTTCTTGGAAGAATAGACGAACCGATATTCTGATTTTAGTAGATAGCTGATGGCTTTCATGACTTTGAAAACAATCGTTTTCCAAAATTAAAAAAAAACTTCGCAATTTTGTTCTTTTTATGTTTCTTTTTGTTACCTAATCTCGTTAGTTAATTACAGGTCAAATATGAAATTATGGGTGACAAGGGAATAAGAGGGATTGGTGTCCCAAAATCTTTTAAAGAATTTGTTATGACCTTACTGGCTTCGACACCGGTTTTTCACAAAACAAAAGTAAATTAATGTGATTTTTGTCATATTTGACGTTCTTTTTGTAGATGCAAGAAATATTCTGGATAATTACAGGTCTCGAGAGCTTCATTTTTATGAATAAACGACCCTATTTAAATAGCTCTTTTTGTAATTGATTCCTTTCATGACATTAAATGTAATTTTGTTTCGAAATTTTGTTTGTTCTTTGGTGTTCTTTTTAGCCGCTTTAAAAAATGAATAAGGACAGGTCCTAATGCCCTTCTATAGATGTAGTGGTAATCGTAAATTTGTAGTTATATTAATTGATTCCTAATGGTATTTATTACTTTGAAGTTAACTGTTTCAAAAAAATAAGTTAATTTTTTTACTTTACTGTTTTTGTTCTTTTTGTACAATTGTTACCAAACCTTTTTATGGACTGGTCGCATAGGTTTTCTGGTGATTTATAAGTTATTTTTGTTTAGTTTTGGGTTTATATGACGGTATGTTGACTTTGTTTTTAAATTTAGTTTTTAAGAGGGATAAATTTTTTGATGTAATTAATGTTTGTTGTTGTTGTTGTTTGATTTTGCTGTTCGTCTTGACTCGCTTTCTTAATATTGACATATTACAGCAATCTAATGCATCAATTTTTACTCCACTGAGTTATTTGCTTTGGAGGCTATCTTATCGTTCATACAGAATTTTTTGAAAAAGACTTGGGCTCTTTTGGGAATCGCAAAAAAATAATTTTTGGGTTCTTCTATCTGTTCCTCATTTGGTAGACAATTATGCCAAAATTGTGGATGGGCGAGGTCGGAACCTTATGTGCCATCGCACATTACCGAGCCGCCTTGTTGTCTTCGAATCGCATCTTGAGAAGACCTATCGGAGAAATGCTACTGGTATTTGCCGTTAAATTCCTGAAACATATACATCATCGTTTTAACTTTCTTGAAGAAATCAATTGAATTTTTTAATTTTGTCCCTAACTGTCATTTATACTTTGTCGTTTCGGTCGTATGAAATTCCCTGTATAGTGATAGCTTTCATTGGTTTTTCATGGAAGAATAGACGAACCGATATTCTGATTTTAGTAGATAGCTGATGGCTTTCATGACTTTGAAAACAATCGTTTTCCAAAATTAAAAAAAAGCTTCGCAATTTTGTTCTTTTTATGTTTCTTTTTGTTACCTAATCTCGTTAGTTAATTACAGGTCAAATATGAAATTATGGGTGACAAGGGAATAAGAGGGATTGGTGTCCCAAAATCTTTTAAAGAATTTGTTATGACCTTACTGGCTTCGACACCGGTTTTTCACAAAACAAAAGTAAATTAATGTGATTTTTGTCATATTTGACGTTCTTTTTGTAGATGCAAGAAATATTCTGGATAATTACAGGTCTCGAAGGCTTCATTTTTATGAATAAACGACCCTATTTAAATAGCTCTTTTTGTAATTGATTCCTTTCATGACATTAAATGTAATTTTGTTTCGAAATTTTGTTTGTTCTTTGGTGTTCTTTTTAGCCGCTTTAAAAAATGAATAAGGACAGGTCCTAATGCCCTTCTATAGATGTAGTGGTAATCGTAAATTTGTAGTTATATTAATTGATTCCTAATGGTATTTATTACTTTGAAGTTAACTGTTTCAAAAAAATAAGTTAATTTTTTTACTTTACTGTTTTTGTTCTTTTTGTACAATTGTTACCAAACCTTTTTATGGACTGGTCGCATAGGTTTTCTGGTGATTTATAAGTTATTTTTGTTTAGTTTTGGGTTTATATGACGGTATGTTGACTTTGTTATTAAATTTAGTTTTTAAGAGGGATAAATTTTTTGATGTAATTAATGTTTGTTGTTGTTGTTGTTTGATTTTGCTGTTCGTCTTGACTCGCTTTCTTAATATTGACATATTACAGCAATCTAATGCATCAATTTTTACTCCACTGAGTTATTTGCTTTGGAGGCTATCTTATCGTTCATACAGAATTTTTTGAAAAAGACTTGGGCTTTTTTGGGAATCGCAAAAAAATAATTTTTGGGTTCTTCTATCTGTTCCTCATTTGGTAGACAATTATGCCAAAATTGTGGATGGGCGAGGTCGGAACCTTATGTGCCATCGCACATTACCGAGCCGCCTTGTTGTCTTCGAATCGCATCTTGAGAAGACCTATCGGAGAAATGCTACTGGTATTTGCCGTTCTCATATAATTTTCCTCTGTTCTGGTTTTGAAATGATTGGTTTTGAGTCGGATTCCGGAGTCTTCATTTTACCTTTTGATTAAGCTTTTTGTCTTGATAAATCACGACTTCCACTTTAGACATGGAATTAAAAATTCATTCAACAATATTGCGTGAACCCGTTGAAGGTCAAACTGCGAAATGAAAAGAATTTGGATAAACCAATAGACTTAAGGTTTTGAAGACCTGGTGCATTAGGTTATAAAAGTTCTTTAGAGTTTTCTTCTAACTGCTATTAGTTCTGTATTGTCTTCACCATATTTATTGAATCTAATCGAACTGTGGACTAAGTGAGAACTTTTCTGGAAACTTGAAAATATTTAAGGATGTCAAATTATCTCTTTTTTCTATGATTCAATTGCAACGTAGGTTGGTGGGTTCAATTGTGGCTGTTTTCTGTCAATCGGCTGGCTATGTTTTCACAAATTTTATTTTTTGAATTGAATTCCCGCCATATCAACTTTTGAGTTTAAAAGGTCGGGATGCTTTTTTTCTTTTTGAGCCATATGAAGGCACATTTTATGTGAAGTCAATGGAGAAAGAAAGCAAGAAAAACGGAGAAACTGTGAATTAGAATTGAAGGCAACTAGACTTCAGGTGTATCTCTACTTCAGTTGCGCCTAATATCTCAAAAATTATAAGAGTAAACAGTCAAAAGAGTTTTACGAAATAGCCGTTCCTTTTATCAGCAGATCTATCTTAGGAATCAAATCAAGCCATAGTTTGAGTTCTAAAGAAGGGAAACTGAAATAAAATTTCTTTTTCTGGAAAGTTCATCAACACAATGTCAGTTTTATTTTAAACGTACGCGTAAGCAAAGAAAAGTAAGATTGTTTTGATAATCTTTGAAACAAAGTTGAATTTTTCTGCTCATTTTGGCTGCTGTCTCAAAAAGGTTCATCTACTTCATATGTTTTTTGTTTCCGAAAAATCACTTTGTCTGGTTTTGTCCAATTCTGCTACTCAGATTTCGGCTCATGCATTGCTTATTAATCTAATTTAGGTGAGTACGTTATTTTAGAAAAATGCTCAGTGGAAATTAGTTGATGTTTTTAGCGTTTTTGAAAGCCGTGCTTCCTCTTTATTTTAATTTTTGCTATCCATGAGCTCTTTAAAACCATCAGCTTTCAAGGTAAGTTAGATAAAGTCTAAACCGCTCAAGAAATAGGTTACGATTTATCTTTGTCTATTTTTACTATTTCATTGTCAAATACTTTGTTCTGAGGTTTGCAGGTGGCGAAATTATACGTTGCAATGGAAATTGGGTTTTCTTACATTCTAATATAAAGCTTGAGAAATTCAAGCTTGCTTGAGTTTACTGTTCCTCGATCGAGAGTCTTTTCGTTAACTCCCTCAAAAGTGCTACTTCCTTCGATTTCAAATTGTTGAAGAGTTCAGTTTTTATTTGAATCAACGTTAGACTCTGAATTTCTTCAGCATAAGATTTTTGCTCCTTACACAAAAATCGAAATATTGACTTGTATTGTCATCGTATTGTTCCCTTTAATTTTCGTATGTTTCTTTTATGAGCATCATTGCTTTTTGTGCAGACTATGGCTTTTTTACGCCTGAAAGTTTTACGTACTAACATTGGTCATACTATGGTCAACCTGCAGCTATGGTTAAGGGAGAGCTCAGCATCTCACGGACAGCTTCACAGAGGCAGGGGATTAAACTCTTAATTATTGGCATGTGAATCACACACCTTACCTATCGGCTCTCATGTCACTAGCATAAATAATTTCCCATTTTTTGAAACAGTTATTTTGAAAATCAAGTTGCTCGCATAGTTTGAAAATATAGTCACCCGCACAGTTGGGACGATAAAGAAGAGTTATTGTTGCTCTCAGTCATTATTCTAGCAGCAAACATTATTCTATTATTTCAAATCAGTAGGGAAGCTCGCTTAAGATATTGAATTTTATATTCGGATTCCTAAATATGCTGCTATACGCTACCTTTTTTTCAACTTTCAGTAAAAATATAAAGGGGATTTTTAATTCGAATCTATTTTCTCTTGGTAATAATTTATTTTTAAAATGGAACCTTGTTTTTCTCTATTCTGCTCCATTTTTTATTGTTTTGACCGATAGGGTGGAAGTGGGCGGTGCGAAGAGAACATATCTTTCCATATTAGCCAGGAGCCTCAATTGTGAGGATTGTTAATTTGATATCGGTTATATACATGCCTGATTGAAGGGAAAGAGGCTTTTTTATCTGGTTGTTTGCATTGATTATTCCGGAGTGGTGCCATTGTTGAAGCGGATGCGTTGTGTTCGCGGATTGTGGTCAAAGAGATGAACAGAAAATAGAAATTGAGGGGTTGGATAGTGTGTGTTCTCATGGGGGACTCGTACCTTGCCTTTTTTCACTAAGCTCAAAAAATCCCCTCCCGTGGGCAAATGTGCGATATATATGAGTGCGTGCGTGTGTTTTTATTTCTTTTGTTTTCTTAGCCATTGTTGCCGATCTTTTTAATCTTTTGTTTTGGTGTGAACCAACCAGAATATTTTTATTTTCAAAAAGCAACGTTTTGAACTGCCTCCTAGAAGAACACTGAGTTGGGGAGAAAGAAGGAAAGGAAAGGTAAAATAGAGCTAAAAAGGATAGAAATAGAATTGTGTTGGTAGTCCTGTATTGTAGATAGATATTGTTGAAATATATTATTGCGGCGATGGTGGTGGTGGTGGTGGTGGTGTTTGTAGTTATGGTGGAGGTGGTCTATAGTGGTATGTTCTGTTCACATGTGTTATGTTGTGTCTGCTGTGAGCTTAATGAGGGTGATTGAACATGCAAGTGTTCTCATGCTCCGTTGAGTTCACGTATATGTGTGTTTGGTGTGTTGTGTGTGTGCTTTATTGTCACAATTGAATATTTTCCTCCTTATTATTCTCTTTTTTCATCTTTTTTGCGCTTTGTGCCAAATTTATTAATGGTATTGAGCCATGGTGTGTTGCTATTACTGTAACTCCTGCTGCTGGTTGTGCTATACTATGTTATGTTGGTATGTATGCTCACAATGTACGTACAGAACTGTGTGTAGAGTGTATGTGAATAATATTGGTAATGAAATGAAATGAAACACGCAGCAATAATAGTGGAAGCTGGTGGTGGTGGTGGAGGGTAGCAGCCGCTAAAAGAGAGAATCAAGGAGCACCAAGTACTGTTACTGCTAAATGCTAGTACCACTACTACTGCTACCACTACTAGTACTACCAACACTACTCTGCTACTAGTGCAAGATAGAATTGAGTTAAATCCCTCCGCCGTTTAATATATTCATTCTCTATTCAACTTGAATTCCAAAATCAACCACCGCTAGCTCTACCACCACTGCGCCGCCGTCGCCACATTCAATTCTTTTCTTATCCCATCTTGTACTTCTTTTCTCTTCTCGCTCTCTTTCCTTCTCTTTAGCTTTTCCACTCTTACCGCGTTTGTTACCCAACATTTGCTCCGGTTAAGTTAAACCTCAACAATCTCTCTCAATCGACCACATGCTGTGTCTTTTTGTTGCCTTAAATCCAACAACACAGCCCTTGTAACCCCGTCCCCCTCCGGGTCTCAAACAATGTGCCTGGCTGCTGTGCTTAGTTCAGTTTGACCGCCACTAAAAACTGCTGGGTTGGATAGTAAAACAAATTGGATAGCAAATTGGAGTGTTTTGCTGTTACTGTCGTTTTTAACCTCTTTGATGATTTATGAATTGATATTGTGCCTCAAACGATCCCGGCATTTCTGCTTTTGTCTCTCATTACGAAGGTTAACGAACTGTGATGATTGGAAATGGATTGTGTACTGATCTTCGAGGACTCAATTAGTTGTCTTTATTCAAGAAGATGATGACGTAGCAATATGTGCCTGCAGGTTATTGTGTGCTAATTAGTTTCACGACACAATACTGAGCAATTGGTGTTTGCATTTACGATAAAATGTCCAATTTGAGCTCCATATTTGAAAGCCGTTTAAGCTTTTTATCTGGTAAGCAGAAAATTGTCCTGTTATATATTTGTGAACACAGCATGCTTCTTAAATTAGAAACTTGATCAGGTTTTAGAAGAAATTAAATTAGATTAACCAACGTAGAAACTCAATGCAGTTTCACTTATTTGAAGTCAAAAGCTCGTTTCATTCGGTTTTTAAGTCTTGGTTGAGATTTTTAGATTCGCCATTGATCTTTTTTGTAGCAGTTTTGGCTAAGAAACCTTCAGAGTATTATTTCTTTCTACTTTTATGGAAGCTAGATAAATTATGCCTAGTTAACCCAGCACGGCTATTGATTTTGATGTTGTTTCGTTTTCGGGTTTTAAACTAAAAGATATTTGCCAGGGGGAATCTGCGTGCAGGAAGGTTTATTACAGCTTAGGAGAGGGAATTAGGAAATACATATGCAAACAAAGACTAAATTGGAACACTTGTCAAGCCCATTTGCCCACTGAGAATTGGAGAGAGGGAGAAGGGGGCTATAATTCATACACACTACCTTCCAAAATCCCACTAAATTGAGAGAACTTTGTACTTACAACTCAGCTGCTTAAGTAATAGAGAATTTTGCCGTTAACAGTAAATTTTACCCTATTCCATCTCAAAATTTACCTTTCAACCCCCCTCCCCACCCGAAAAAGTAATCACTTATTCCTGCTACGTGCAGCTTAGTTTGTTATTCGTTCGATTAAGCGTGTGAAAGGGGGAAGAGGGTCGTTTACACAGCTTGCCAGGTTAAATTTAGCTCTCGTCTTCAGCTCAACCTGGCTCTTTTCTACCTTTCCAAATTTTGCCCATGTTAAAGAAATGAAAGGGTATTTATTGGTAAGTATATATATTGTATGCAAGTGGGAATTGGTGCACCAGTGGTCATAAATATACTCGATAAATACGGTTGCCAAGTCAGTAAGTAATGTGCAAAAGGTAAATAAGATATAGAGAGGGAATGAGGCGTGGGTGGGTGCTGCTTTGTGCCTCTTTGTTGGGCAATAACACTAAGTCGAGTGAGAGAAAGAAAGAGAGAGAGAGAGAGAAAGTAGTGATTATTATGATAATGTAGTGTGTTTCAACACTGGCTATTATTGTTGTGGCTATGATTGTTTGCGGACCCAGATTGGTAACAATGAAACACACTCCATTTCATTTTCTATTGCCACTTTAGCCCCAATCCCTCTCCAAATCACTCTCTATAATATTCTCCATGTCTTATTCTGAGATAGAGCCTGTTCAAAACTTCCTTAACCACCATTATTTCACACACCACATACAACTCTCTCTGGTTTTCTAACAGCAACCAATTGCTATCTCAGTTCCAAATCTATTTGTTCCAGTTGGCTTTCCCAATTTTTACCTGTTGTTCTTCGTACGGCTTTCCTCCTCCTCCTCCTTCAATCGCTTTTTCTTCTCTTTTTCACTCTCCTCGGCTACGTTTATATTGGAACACTTCGCTCAATATTATTTAACTGCTCCTTTCTTCTCCACAAGGGGTCTGTTTCTGCTGATATAAAGGTTGGATATTTGGTTGGATATAAACTGGCGCTAGTTATAAACAATCTTACCCCGGAGTCTCTTTACGTTTGTATGCCATTATTTTTGTGCGCGCGTCATGCGTCTCCTGTAGACTGTGCCGTCTTTCAAATTAGCCGCTCTGATTTTTACTTGTTTCCCAGCCTGCTAAAAATGACCATTTTGAAAAGCTATCAAGTATGTTTTGGCGCTGAACCCTTGGTTAGTATATTGTTTGCAATTTGAAGCTAATTTTCTCGGAATTATATAGTCTACATTTTCTTTTAGGGTCTTCAAATTGTTATATCTCATGACTGGTTTGGTCTGTCTATACATGTTATATCTAGTTGCTACCATATGTCGACTTTTTACACTATTGTTGCTGGCCTCGGCTATAACCAGAAGTCTAAATATAAGAAATTTTCTCGGTAACTTTGAGTTTGTATCTATTGCTGCCGCAATTGCTGTGCATTTCCAAATTTAAAAGACTGATATCAGCTCTCTGCCCTGAAAAACAAAAAACTGATGCAGAAAAATAATTCTGCTTGCTTGTTTATTCGCAGTTTGTTATATGCAACAGTTTGTTTCTGCACGGTAAATATTTTGTCATAGTACTTCATTAATACTTAAGTTAATTAAGTTTATGCGAAATAACTTCTGTTTAATATTATGAAATTGGCATTTTCAAAACAGAGATTGGCAGGATATTTTTTGTCATGCGCTGGAGAGTGAATGCGGCGATGGCTCAAATATTTTTTGTTTATGCCGAACCAAAGACGTGTCTTGGTTTTTATTGTTTAATAGCCGCCTCATCTTCTCAGCCGGCTATTATAGCGCTCCTATTTTTTTTTTTACTTCGTCGAATAAAAAAATTTTTCGCTTTACCTCATTTTGCCGCTTTTTCAACATTTTGCGTGATATCTTTTTGACTTCTCTAGACTAGTTTCTCTCTTCTCTCATTCTGCTAAAAGTGATTTTGAACATCAGTTGCTCAGCAAAGCAATTCAAAATGAACAAAGTCAGTATAAAAAATTGAAGTCAGAAGTAGAAACGGGATAAACCCATAAAGCCCAATTTTAGATGCCCGCTATTTGAACGTCGTTCCTATAAGTCTTAGTTACCATCTCTAATGCTTATTGGTATTGATAGTAGCCCCTGTAGCCTCTCTCTAAGAAACAGAAGTACGTTATCTTCAACTACGAAATGCCATCAAAATAAATCGGACTTAAAAAATGTTTTTGTACAAAAATCTTTTTTTTTCAATATCTTCTGTTCTTTCAATCCCAATCATGCTTATTGGAATCAACGGCGGCTATTTTCCGGCAATCTGCCGGGTATGTTTTGCTATTGAATAGGCAATAGTTTCCCTGCGAATCTCTAATTACAAATATATATTTATATTGCTCAAATTTGAAGTGCAAGTTTGGCGGACGTTTTTAGATGACTTAAATTATAAAAAAATTTTCAACATTTCTGTGTGAAGTACTGCTGATTGCTGGTTTTTAAATTCTATTGAGACCTGAAATTTTTTGGTCAAAGATTAACCATCGAAATGATTTTTCGTTTAAAATAATCATTTTTTATCTTTGCGCTTGTTTCATTTACAAATAAGGTCATGAAGAGTCATTCGTGGCTGTTTTTTTTCGAGTAAATTCTATGAAACTACGGAAATGCACTGCTACGTTGTTCTTGTTAAACAATTTCCAGTGTACAATTTGATTTCGATGCTGTTTCAGGGCAACACTGCTTAAACCCGTTGAAAATGTAATTAAACAAAGAGGTTCGGTAATATGCGTTTATTTATTGCTCTTGAGGTATAATAGCGGGAGCGATTGAAACCTCTTCCTTTATATTTCTTGAGGAAGCAATTGAGGCATGGCGCTATCCATAAAATGTCATACGACTACAAAAATAACGAAAAAGTCCGTCAAATATTTTAAAAATCAAATAATTTAAAAAGAAAACGGTGTCGCAGCCGTTAAAACCATGATCAATTCACTAAGAACTTAAAATAGGTTCCATTAAGAATTCCTAATCTTCCAGCGGAAAAAGGACCCACCTATCAGAGTGATATTGTGGTTAAGGTAACAAAAAAGCAACTTCTAAAACCGGGCACATCGCAATCTCCAGAAATTGCATTCGTTAAATGCAAATGCGGAAAATCAAAGCCAATAAACCATTAGTTGAAAAGAAAAAACTTATAAAGATAGACTTTTAGCTCGCTAGAGAGAGGACGCAATTTGTTTTTGCAGATAGTGGTTAAATATTGAGAGAAGTCAGATAAAAAGTGATCACGTTCAAAAGTTCATTGATTTTAATAAAAATAGGTTTCTTCGAAAATCATAAACGTAAGCTTGTAAATCGAACAAAGTGGCCATCTTGCTACTCCTTAGGAGGGCAATTGGGCTTGTTATTAGTGAAACTAAGTCATAAAGGTACAAAAAATACAAAGAAATCAAAATTTCACAAACAATTTTACGAATTTACAGTTTTGAAAGCATAAAAACTATGAGACATTAAGTATATAACCAAAACATATGACCATCAGAAAATTGTTGTATAGTTCAGCAAAAAAATGATAAGAGCTGTCAAAAATAAGACTAAGTACCATGATGACAATATCAAGAAGAAAAAGTGTAGTGTCAAAAGTCCCTTCGTTTTTTGAAATTATTCGATTTGAAAGTTATGATTTTAAAGCTATAAACTGAATTCGTGTACTTGGTTCATTTATTCATATGGATGAAAGAATTTTGATCTTTCGTTATCCGGAATAATTGAACAACTACAAAAGGACGGCAAATACTGATTAAAGAAATTTTAAAAAAATCTAATCAATTTTGCGAGAGAAGCCGTCGCAGCCGTCATCCAAAGAAAAAATCACCAAAAACTTTTCATATGTTGACAGGAATCAGATAAAGATATGAGTTCAAAAAGTTACTGTTACGTTCTACAAATAAATGTTTAAAAAGTCATGAGAGCCATTAGATATCAAATAAAAACATGTTTTACTTTCACCAATTAAAGAAGCCAATTGGGTTGAATTGACTATTTGCGAATTAGATAATGATGCATTTTGAATACATATCAGTTAATTGTAAACGAAAAACGGACAATTTAATTGATACATTTCAGTTAAATTAAGGAAAAACGGGCAAGTTTAGACAAACTGGCCAAAAAAGAAATTTTCAACATCCCTCCTCTGTTTAAAAGTAAAACCAATAACGATTGTAGTAACTTTTAATTAAACTGAAAAAAATTGGTTGAAAAAAACACGGAAAATGTGAATAAAAAAACACGGAGATCGGTCACAAAACTCTAAACCTCGATAAATCCTTGGAAAAAACGAATTTGAAAAAAATCTTTACTTTTATATTTTACGCTGGAGGAACTTTTTAATGATGCCACCCACAATTCCATACAATGAATATATCGAGTGGACGAAATTGACTTAACAAAAAAGCTGTATGAGTATATAGTCCCCCTTAAACTGGGGTCAGAACAATTTTTTTTTGAAAAAATGAATATTACAGCAGTTTTTGTAATATTTGTCTCCATGGCGCCATTTTTGGAGTACAGTTTCAAGTTCAGAACGGAGAATTTTCTTTTATTCCGGTTCTAAATCATGGAACACACCACGTTTATCAGAGGTCAGACGTGAAATACGAATTCTTGAAAAACAATTGAAATCTTGTTTGCGCAGCGGAGCGTATTAGTTCTTCACGCACTTTTCTGATTATAAAAAGTACTAAAACATCTATATCATCATATCAGCGTCTGTTTTCATGTTAAAAGTCATTAATTTCGCTGTCGCATTTACTGCTGAATTTTTAAATTAATATAAAAACAATTCTGCTCATTGTCGCTGAATTTTCTGCTTCTAGTAATCATTATATTGAAGAGTAATTGGATTGATTCATAATGAAAGCAATTGAATTGATAACTAATTTTTGATTGGTGTTGGAAATTAGCATTTTTTTTCCATTTTCTCTTAAGACTGATTTTGCATTGAACAACCTTCATCGTCCCTGAACCGTTATGATTGCTATCAATGTTTTACTTCTCTTGTTTCTTTCTTGTTCTTTATCGTAACTACGACTGCTTCTTAAGATCTTTCTCACATTAAGAGGTCCTGATGACGTCAAAATAAAATTTCAACATTGAATAATGTGCTTAGTTGAATTCATGCAGATTGTCGAATTCTACATTAGTTCGTATATTTGCTGTATATAAACATAAATTGTGAACTTTGATGGATTATATTGCACGTAATGAACTCTTGCTTCTAGATTACTGCTGTTGAAGTTGAACAGATTTCAAAGCAAAAAATTTTTCCTTGTTTTAGCTATTTCAACCAGGGAGGCCTAATTGATTCCCCGTTGACAGTTAGTTTCTTCAATCTGATCATCGCAGGGACTTCTCAGCTATAATTGACGATTATCGGCCATTCAATATTGCATTAACGTATTCAGAGAATGTGGGAATCACACGTAAACTCAGGCTTGCGTAACAAGTGAACTACTCATCTATTGCGTATTTCATACGTCTAATTACGTAATTTCTATGTACGTCACCTTCTTGTTGACCACAAGTTATTAACTTCTCTTCCTTTGATTTAGCAGAATGATTTCTTACTTTTTCAAATCAGTTGAAAGGTTATTTCTGAAGCGTGATAATTAAAAGTGTTTTTAGCTCCAATTACAGAGTAGGCAGTTAGCGTGTTTGGGCTCTGAAAATGTTGCGAATGCGGCGAACGGGAGGATTCAAAATTCCGCGCAAGCGGCAGCACCACGACCCTCTTTACATCTTTACAGTTGGTTTTATATTTTCCTCAGTATTTTTAATTATTCTCACATATCTTAGGCCAGAATCACCTACGCAATCACAGTTAACGAAACAATCCACTCTAGATAACTTAGATTCCACTAATGCAAATATTCATTTTTCAGAAGCTAGTTTTGGTAGTTACAGTTATGGATTTTTCAATTTATTACCACATTTTTCGCTACAATCAAAATCTTCCCGTTACGATGACACAGACAGGCGGTACTTCGAGTCCTTAGCTTCTGGCAGCCATGCAAAGTTGGCGTCGTTCAAATCACGACACATTCTTGTCGACTCAGAGACGGAAGATGGGTCAGCGTCGTCTGAGAACGAAAGCTGTTCAGATCCGACAGTGTGGGCAACTAAGACCTATCCTCCGGAGCTTGTCAAGTCGTGGTCTCTCACAGCTCAGCGGGCCTTCATCCCCTTCTACATTATGGGCACCCTGTACGCCTTCGTTGCACTGGCTATCATCTGCGACGAGTTCTTCGTCGCTTCTCTCGAGGTCATTATCGAGAAGACAGAACTCTCCGAGGTTAGTCCCACTAAATTTATCCATATGCAAGGAATTTGCTAATTAATCTCAAATATTAAGTTTGTTCAGATAAGCGGTATTAAGTTTGTTAGTTGAGCGTTTTGGAAAATAGAGCTGAAAAAAAGAAACTCGAGGTTTGATGTCACAGCCCTCTTGGCTTATACGTTTTAATATTCAAAACATGCATAAAACGCTGACTGCAAAAACTAAACTCAAATGAAGCTAGCTAGGCTACTGAATAAAGCAAACTGAAAAGTGATAAAAACTGAGGCTCGTTATAGCACGTTTGCATATCAAGTTCTAACCAGTACGACTTGAACCATTAGTGCCCCCGTAGTTCAAAATAGCTAACTGATTTTTGATCTTGACTGTAGTTTTAGTGTTACATTTAATGCAAGTTCACTGCAATTTGTTTCGCCATTTTTTTTTCATTTTGAGCTGAGTGAACTATAATAGTTTCCATATTTTACATCATGCAGATTCAGATTACAGTGACCTGAAGGTTGAAAATTAAAAATTCGTGTCTTCAAGGGTGACACGAACAGTATTGAAAGTAAAACAGTTCCTCGAGCTGTTTTTGAGGAACGTTCGAAATAAAGAAATCAAAAAGAAAAGGCAGACTTTTTTTAGAATTGTGTTCCAGCAATTTTTAAATATGATCTTTTTAAAACTAGAGACAGGCAGTTTTTTGGTTTTCCTATTTTTTGGTGCCTGTGCAACGATGCGGAAAGTTTTAGATTTTTAATTACCCTCTCGTATCATACTGTAACAATATTTGCATCACTTCATGTTCTCGATTCCTTATGTGCTGAAGATGCTCTGGTGATTTTTTAGGGCGAAAGTTCAATTGCTGTTGATATATTTTATTTTATCCTCTCTTTCTACTAATTTTCAACCACGATGTTGAGAGTTGAAACATTGCAGCCTTACTATATCTATTTTGTTCTGAGTTTCTACTGAAACAAGGCGGCTCGGTAATGTGCGATCGCACATAAGGTTCCGACCCCGCTCATCCACAATTTTGGCATAATTGTCTACCAAATGAGGAACAGCGAGAAAAACACAAAAAATTCAAGTATTTTTCAAAAAAAAAACTGTTGTATGAACGAAAAGATAGCCTACAAAGCAAATAACTCAGTGGAGTAAAAAATGATGCATTAGATTGATGAGATATGCCGATATTAAGAAAGCGAGCGAAGACGAACGGCAAAATCAAACAACAACAACAAACATTAATTACATCAAAAAAACTATGTTCATTTTAAAAAACAAAACTTAATAACAAAGTCAAAATAGCGTCAGATAAAACTGAAAACAAACAAAATAACTTTTAATTCACCAGAAAAGAATGGTTATTCACCAGTTCATAATAAAGCTTGTTAACAATTAGACAAAAAAGAATAGAAACTAAAGTTAGAAAATTCGCTGAATTTTTTAAAAAAGAACAATTAATTTCAAAGTAATGAAAACCATTAGGAATCAACTGAAATATCCGATAGGTTTACAATTACCAATGCTTCTATAGAAGGGAAATAAGAACTCCTTGTATTAAGATTTTATGCAGTTACAAAAAGAACAACAAATAGACAACAAATTAAAATTCAATTAAAACGTGCCAGAAAATGCTTTGGAAGCCGTAAAGCCATACTTTGGCCCCCAAAATATGTTCGATTGCAACTTCTTCGATCACCTATACTGTATTATGTGGCCCCTCATTAATAAAAAAAAGCAACAATCAGACAAAAAAGAAAAAAAATGCAAAATTAAGTAATACTTGTTTTCTTTCAAAAAAAATTTATTTCCAAAGACCTGAAAGCCATTAATTACAAAATGAAAAAGTTGAATAGGTTCGTCCATTCTTCCAAAGGAAGCCCTTGAGACCTGCAATTATCCTGAATATGTCTTACGTCTACAAAAAGAAAGTCAAATATGACAAAAATCAAAAATTCGTTTACTTTCTTTTTCTGAAAAAAACGTGTGGAAGCCAGTAAAGTCATGACGAATTCTCTTAAAACATTAGATTTTGTGACATCAATCCCTTTTTACGCTTTCCCTTGAAATGTATTATGTGACCTTTCATTAATGAAACTAGGTAACAATTAGACCAAAAAGAAAAAAAGCAAGATTATGTAAAACTTGTTTTTTTTTGAAAAAAATTTATTTCCAAACACATGAAAGCCATTAAATACAAAATGAAAAAATCGAATAGGTTCGTTTATTCTTCCAAAGGAAGCCCTAGAAACCTGCAATTAACCAGAACATATCTTACGTCTACAAAAAGGACGTTAAATATGACAAAAATCAAAAATTAAGTTACTTTGTGAAAAACCAGTGTAGATGCCAGTAAATTCATAACGAATAAAAACATTAGATTTTGTGACACCAATCCCTTTTTGACACCTTCCCTTGACAACAAATGGCATCTTAAACATTTAATTAACGAGACCAGGTAACAAACAGACAATAAAAGGAACAAAATTGCGAAATTGAAATGTTTTTTTTTTTTCATTTTGGAAAACAATTGTTTTCAAAGTCATGAAAGCCATTATCTATCTTCTAATATCAAAACTTCGGCTCATCTACTCTTCCAGGAAACGCAAATCAAACCGGGTCATTGTACAGGAAATTAAATACGACTAAAAAGACAAAGTAAAAACGACACTTCAAAAAATTCAATAAAATTCTTCGAGAAGGTATTGTCGAAGCAGTAAAGAACCACAATCTATATCTTTAAGGATTTAAATATTATCAATTGTGTGTTATTTTGAACGCGAAAAATGTGATATTTTAACTGAAAATAACGTGACAATTTGACACAATTAGAAAGCATGAAAAATGGGCAAATACCTAAAAATTAAAAAAACTTTGTGAAATCTAGAAGTATCAAAGCCAGAACACCATAACTTAAGGCGTAAAACCACAATAAAGACTTAATTTGAATTCAGCAGAAAGAAGGAGCACTCTTTGATTGCTGACACTAAGCTGCAAGTTGACCAAAGTAAGAGAAAAATGGAGGCAGATTTCAATAAGCAATTTTTTGTTTAAAAATCAAATATTTTAAAAGTCAAAACGACCATAAGCTTTCAAGCAATCAACTAGATAAATTAAATTCAAGTTTATTAGGAAGCCAGTGGGACCTATCACTAGTGAGCTTTGATTTGAAATGTTCTGTTATTTAATTAATATAAATATTATAAATCGAATTTTTTTTTTATAAAAAACCGACTGATGACAATGCGAATTTTTTTTTGGATTGTAACAGTCCAAGATGGGTACATAAGTAGTCCTGCTAGTGTTGATTAACCATTAAGAATATTTAATTTTGGAATGTCATTGATATGGATATTTTGTTCGTTAAAAAATCAAAAGTAAATGCTGCGTTTTTGATAATCAACGAATAAAGTTAGCAAAAAACGGCAAAGTTTTATTTACAGAGCACTCTCAACGGAAGTTGAAGTCGAATTAGCCCCCTTTTTAGTCTACAAAGATTGTTTTAGTGGCGTTTGGGTGTGCACTTCCTGCATATTTAATCAGGGTGGACTAAAGAAACTTATTTCGTGCTGTTTTTGATGAAAAAG
The DNA here is from genome assembly GCF_964194025.1 of Convolutriloba macropyga. Taxonomy (NCBI): domain Eukaryota; kingdom Metazoa; phylum Xenacoelomorpha; order Acoela; family Convolutidae; genus Convolutriloba; species Convolutriloba macropyga. Next base: position 63,561,897 of record NC_134469.1, on the reverse strand, counting down.
TCTGAATTTTGTGAAATTTTTAGCCGGAATTGGTGACAAAAAATTCAATAAAAATAGCCGACAATGTGTTTTGTCTTTAAACGTAAAATCAACAACATTTTCGTGAAAATTTTCATTAAATTTTATCAAAATTGGCCAAATTTTAGTCAAAAATTCCGAAAAAAGGTGAATGAAATCAACGGAATTCACTCTATTTTCTCGAAAGTTTAAACCTCGATATCTCCCTGTCAAAAACGAAAATCAAAAAAATCTTTTTAATTCCATATTCTATGCTGGACAAGCTTTCTAATGATACCAGTCTCAACTCTCTACGATGAATATATCGATCAGTCAAAATTGACTGAACAAAAAAAACCCATTTGAGTATATAGTTCCTCCCCCCTCAAGAGGGGTCGGAACAAAAATCATAGACAAAAATCATGTGATGAGCTCGGAAATGGGCTGTATTTTAATATAACCAGGATTCCTCACAAAAGAGCCAATTGAATGATTCGGAGTAGTTTATTCTGATTGGTAACAGCTTAGTTTACTACAGATAAGCGTAGTTAAAAAACATCTAAGATTAGTGGGCTAATTTGTGTTTGCTTAATAACCGCGTCATCTTACTAGTCGTCTATTATTGCGTCCGTTTTTCACAATTCAAAAAAGTTGAGGTGATTTTGGTCACGCCGAAAAAGAAGTGGGGGCAAAAAAATTGGTCAAATGGGTCAGCGGACCTTATTTAAAGCTGGCCCGTGTATTAGTGGTTAAAATTTAGCAACACATAATTGGTTTTGGCGTTCCTTCGCTCATTCTGCTCAAAAATGTTTGAAATAGCGTTTGCTCAGCAATTTAGTCGAAAATGAACGCAGTTGACAAATGTTAAAAGATAGAAACTGGATATACGCATAAAACCCAGTTTCAAATGCCCGTTACTTTAATTTCATTTGTCAGTTTTAGTTGCCACTTCTAATGCTAATGGGTATTCATAAAAATACCTTTATCCTTTCATTTGGAAGTAGGAATACTGAAGAATTATAAATATCCAATCCATAAATGCAGCCAGTTGATGTTAAAAATCAGGTTTTTTGCGGCGGTCATGAAATAAGTTAAGGTTAAAAAATTTCAGTTTTGAAAAAGTTGGTCTGATTCAGAAGATAAGAACGTTTCATTTTACAAGACAGAAATTAGGGCTGATTTACAAGACAGAAATTAGGGCTGTTTTGACAGAAATTAGGTCTGTTTGCAAAATGGAAATTTGGAATGAAAATAATGCTACGAAAGATGACATGTGTCTTTGTTAGTTTGGAATAATTTGTTTCTGATACTCAACTTAATTTGCTGTTTTGGAAAATTATTTTTTTGAGGTGATGAAGTTTGTTAGATAGCAAAAATAACCACAGCAATTGGAAAAAAATTTGAGTTAATGTTTACTATGTTTCCACTACCAGCCTTGAAAATCTGAAAAAAAAACAGATTTTTCTAATTAAAAAAGTCCCGAAAGTGTTCCGCAGCTTGCAGTTTTAATTTAACCCATCTATTTCTTGATAATAATTGCACAAAGAAGAAGAGAATTCACATGGCAACATATAAAAAAGCTACTGATCTGTTCTGACAAAATAATCAGATTCAACTGACTAAACGTAATTGTAACTTTCCGTAGTGGTGTCTGAAAATGAGCAGAGCATTTTAAAAACAGTATTTCCTTATTCTTCGGTGAAGTTTTTACTCTCAGTATCTTTAACTGGTCAGCTATTAACTCCTTTGTTATGTTCTTCCTAATTGAATTTTCAAGAGCTTTATTGAGCGTATGTTTAATTGCTCACCAACAAAATTTGAAGCAATTACTGTAAACGTGTGTGTCTTCAAGTTCATTTTTTCTCGTGGGATGTTTTTGCACCTATTAACAAACTTATCTAGGTTACAGCCCCTGAATAAATAGCCCCACCTATCGTTCGAGAGAATTTTTTCCGCCGTTAGCCGGTTTGTTTTTGTCGCTGTCAAATAGTGATTTAAGTTCTTATTTGCTCTATATTGAAATTGTACGATCAACTACACTTTTAAGTTTTTGCTGACATCAGTTTTTTATTTTTCCTGATTTTCTTATTTGAACTAATTTGATCTTAAATGCGTCTAATAGGTTTTCAAAGTGGTGACTCGCTTTATTTGCTGTAGAGTCCTTTGCAAAATATTTCGAAAGTAAAATTTTTCAAACTCTGTTTGCTGTTTGTTTCAATGAGGGAAGATTTTTGCACGACTGGCACTTGCATTCTACTGCCAATTATTTATTTCCGTTTTTCCCATCTTCAACTTTTTCACATCTTCCGGTCAGAGGACATTCCCTATTTAGTTTTTATTTTGAATTGATTTTAAAAACACATTTAAAAACGAAAGCTGATATGTGCACCCAGGTATTTGATTGTTTCATTTTAATGGAACACTTTCCTATTTTTAGTTTTATATCGGTAGTTTGGAGAGCTTCAAATTTTTTGCACAAAATAATGAGCTGTTTTCCAGGTAGTTAGAGTTACTGTGCAGTTCATAGGCAATAACGAGAGTTCAACGCTTTTTGCAATTCATTTTTGCCCCTATCAAATCATGTTTGGATGAAAAATTTTATAATCTGCATATTGCATTAATTGACACTTATTTTCGATGTTACATAGCTTTGATTTTTGGTCACATAATAATGTTTATTGGTGTGACAATCACAACGGTACAATTATTCACGTTTTTTTAATTCCGAGGTCCTTGTGCTCTTATTGAAATGATCTGGGATTTGAAACTTTTTAGTATTTTCATTCTAAAATATCTTTTGAGATATATTTTTTTTGGGAATTTGTCACTCGAACTATTGAGTTTCTGGTAAATTTTCAGCAATTGTTTTGTTTATCGTTTGCGAAATAGCTGAAAAGTTTTATCATAAAAGTAATCCTTCGTTTTTTTCTACAAACAGCAGGAAGCATTTTTCCCACAAAGTTAAGGTCACCTGCTCGGGAGCTACCCAGCTGTTTTTCGCTTTTTAATGTTTAACGCATCAATTCATCTTAATGCTCTGCACACATTGATAAGACTATAGCTTCGAAAACTTGGAAAAGTAGTCAGTTGTGGCTGCGGTTGTTCAAATTTGTCATTTTTCGACCTGATATATTGCTCCAGTAGCATTATAAAAAGAATTATGCTTTTTTGTTTTTAAAAAAGGCCTAATCCGAGGGGCACTTGATTCAGGCTACCTCGACCAACTGAGTTTAAATTAGCTTGAACGATACGTGTTTAAGCACGCCTTGGATATCGTTTGCTGAATTTCATAGATTTGGAATGTAGCTGTTCTATATTTATTGATACTAACGCGTAAAACAGTTGGCTGGTGCTTATAAATGCCATAAAATATAGCTTAATTTAATTTTTTTTCCCTGTTTGCACAGTTCAGTTGTTGAAAATGGTTCAATTATCATCTGTTTTCTCATGTTTAACTTCCTTCGCTATAATCCAACACAACTCTATAATTTCCGGCAATCCAATTTGACTGGAACCGACGTTGGAAGCAGAAGATGATGTTATTGATGTGAGCTTTGCTCTGTAGTTCCTTACGAATGGAGCAGTTGAATTGGGTGTAGAGGCAGAAAAATGAATCAAGAAAGATTTTCCATTAATTCCATTATATAAAAAGTAGATGCCTGCGCAGTAAAGTGGTAGCTGATGACGCTGATCTGAATGAAAGAAATACATAAATATATCATCATAACACAGCTTATATAGAATAAGGAGTTTGACTTAAGCCGAGTTTATTTAAATAAAAATGACTGTTCAATCCCAATCAATTATTATAATCAGAAAAATGAAATTACTAAATCGGTAAAGAAACTAATTAACCGCATCCAACAACATTTAAAACTTCAGAAACACCTTTTAAAGCCAGCACAATTAACCTCAAGGAAAAGTAAAGCATGCGTGAGCGTGATGTTTGATTGCTCTTGGAGAACATTTTTGACCATCTAAATTTTTCAATTAGTGACTACTCTGAGCTCACGTATCAGGGACAAAGCTTATATTATTAATAGCCGCACACCGATAGCTGGGGCTATTATTGGCCTTCTCTTGGTTTTTTTTACAAATCAAAGAATTTGAATTGTATTGGGGCGCTGTCTTTTTTTACGACTCGAAGTCCTTTTTTAATCAATTTTATTGGAGTGATTTTTCTCAGCCGGCTATTATAGTGCTCCTAATTTTTTTCACAATTCAAAGATTTTGAATTGTATTGGGGCGCTGTCTTTTTATTGCGACTCGAAGAGGAGTATTGGAGAAGTCCTTTTTTAATCAATTTTATTCGAGTGATTTTTGAAGCGGGAAATGAAACGCGTGAAAAAATATGGGGTGATTTTGGAGCTGAATAAAAGTGAAGAGCGGAGCGAAAAAAGAGTGGTTTTTGTTCATAGCGCTGCTTTTGAGAGAGCGAGAAACTTATGTGTGAAAAAATTTTCTCTAAGCTAGCGAAATTTTTTTCACGAGCGGCTTTTAAAAGCAGTTTTTTGCAACTTACGATGGTTATGAGGTTTGATTATGATATTGTATTAGTTTTAGGCTTGTTTTGATAGGAATTGAAGGTCTAAAGTAGTTAATTTGAGTTTAATGCTAATTTGGAGTATTTTCATGTATTTTGCTGATTTTCGGGCTTATTTTTGCGTTTTTTGACGATTGTTTTGTTTTACTAGCTCCGTTTGGGTATTGGAAAGACTCCTTTTACTTGAGCAAACTTTAGATAACGATTGGTTACAGTTTTGTGGATAGGAATTACTTTTTTGTTGAGAAAAATGGCAAAAATTGGAACTATTTTTTCTTTATTATTGGTTTTTCGTTTTTTTCGGTTTTTTAGACAAGTTTCTTAGCCTATTATGACTTGCCTATTGTTTTGCAAACATCTGGATACCCTATTGGCTGAAAGGAATTTATCTTTGGATTTTTATGCTATGGTAATATTAAAAAATTTATTAAATTTTTTCAGTTTTTTATTGCAAGTTGTTAAGATTTTTGTTTCATAATTTGGACTCGAGTATTTTTAAAATATTCACATAAATGGTTTTTCTAAGTAGTAGTTGTTTTGATGAAATAATTTTGGTAGAGATAGTTGTTTCGGGATCTCAAGTTATAACAAATTTTCAGATTTTTTTAGTAATCATATTTTATTTACAGATTTGATTTTATTGTTTTTATTTTTTTTTGTTTTTTTTGTTTTGTTTCAAGATAAACACATTAGTGGAGGCACGTTTTGTCTGATTAGTTGGACGGCATTTAAATGAATTTCCACTTCGAGTCGTTTCCGGAATTCTTCCGGCTATGTTTTTTTTAAGATCTGTTCACACATTTTTATCATTTTTGAAGTCAAATTGGAGTAGTGATTTTGGTCACGCCGAAAAAGGAAATTGAGCGAAAAAGCGAGTTGTTTTGGCATGGAATTTTTTCGCTCTAATTTTAAAATAGAGTGAGAAAACGGTGTTTGAACAAAAATTCGCTCTCTCGCTAGTGGTTTTTTGTTCACATGCGGCAATTTCACTTTTATTTTTTTTCACTATTTTTTCGATTTTTTGGATCCGATTTTTTTCTTAATGGCCTTTCCCAATTCACTCATAGTCCGTTCTGGGTCTAGTTTTTTGTTAAGTCAATGAAAATTCTTTGAATTGTACGTCAGGACTTGTCCTGTTATGTTTTTTTATTTCGTTGTCGCGATTTTTGTTACGACCATATGACGTCACAACCACTTCAAGTCTGCTTTTTGTTCATTCGTTCATGCAATTTCAACTGAATTGCGTGGGTGACGTCATTTTTCGCTCTTGGTGGAGTGAGTTTTTTTGTTCATTCGAGTGATTAAGTTTTTGGTCACACTTGACTTACCTCACTCTCAAAAATGACTTCCTCACTTTGAAATTGACTTTAATTTACTTTAATTCAAAGAGATATGGTCAAATGGGTGTGTGTCACTCTAAATGAAGGTTATTTGAGAGCAGCTAATGGAGGCATCAAATACTTATACAGATTTTTAATCAAAATATATATAACATATCAGCCTTCAATGAAAAGACGAATTTTTTTGGTCTGTCTTTTTTTACTCTTTTTTTGAGACTGCAGATCTACGAAGCTATTGCGGCTATTTTCTGGCAATCTGCCAGCTATGTTTGGTTTTTCCAGTATCCTACTGAATTTAATCTTAATTGTCGAAGTAGAAATGTTTTCAGATTGTTATCCTTAGTATCATTAGTAATTAACGAGGTGATTAACTGCTCTCAAACAAAGTCAGTCAATTATATTATTCCTGTCGTCTTTTATACTATTTTTTGCGTGACCAATTTTTTGTCTAATCTTTTTGTCTTTTCATCCTCAAAAACGGGATAAACAACGCCCGGAAGGTGTTAATTTCTCGTAGAGCCTTTCAGCTTACTAGACTCTAAGTATGCGATTCACCAAAACTGTTTTAGAGACATAAATTCATGGCGTGAAGGGCGGTTCTTAGAGTCCCCCGCTTTTTACCCCTTGCACCATATCAACCCCACAATCCCAATCCCCTGCACATCGTTCCATCCGTATCCCAGTGCGCTCGGACTGGGTTGACTATTCAAGTGATTACTACGTTCAGTTTACCTACATATGCCTTTGGTGTGTTTGTTATAGGATGTGGCCGGAGCTACGTTCATGGCTGCGGGTGGAAGTGCCCCTGAGTTGTTCACCTCATTGATAGGAATGCTGTTCTCTAACGAGGTGGACGTCGGCATCGGTACCATCATCGGAAGCGCTGTCTTCAACGTCCTCTTCGTCATAGCTGTCTGTGCATTTGGATCACCCTCCACGGTAAACTATAGATATTCATCAGCATACAACTCAGCTCGGCTTAAACACACGGAGTGCCTTATACCACAGCAGAGAATTCATTTATATATGAGAAATCAAAATGTCAAAAGATCAGACTCCAATAAAAGATAGTCCGAAATTTGTATGAGAATAATTTCTTTGCTCTGAAAACCGACGTTGCATTGGCCTGTGCTATTGATCACAGTGGCAAGGTGATGAAATTATATCTTTTTTGTCCTGAAATTATTTTTTTTGAATAAGCTCTAGGTAAGGGCATAGCAAATAAGATGACTGCTATGAAATTCCCCCAGTGATTTGTATCAATGAGTGCACTTGAGAATGAATAAATTTTAATTCTTTTACAAATTCTTACAAATTTAGTATATCCACATGCTCGTACTCTCTAGTGGGTTAGAATATGATTGTTCCGATACCATTTAGTTGCTGAGTAACTATATGCTAAACTGATTTTTTGTTCAGCCAAGTATTATCATTAAAAAGCCCGACGAGCGTGGATTATTTTAATTTCAGGGTTTCTTGAATTCAGTTCTTTTTTCGAGTTGTTGAGGTTTAGAGTTTTATGCACATGTGAACATTTTACACTAACTTTGTTAGCTGTTTGCTTTATTTTTGTTAGAACAAGTTATTCTAGCATTTTTTAAACATTTTTAGCTACATATTTTTACTGCACTTATTGAAGTTTGAAGATTGACGAACCTTCGGCTTGTTTTCACCTTATTTGTTCACTGTGTCCATAATTTTCTAAATCATTTTTTACTTTAATTATTACTCTTCCAGAATTTTCTGTTATTGCTAGCTATTTCACGTTGCTTGCTAAATTTGCCATCTTTTAATTAGAGCTTATATGTAAATGCTCATTTTCAAATTTGCTTTCCTCAACTAGTTGTAAAATTTGAAATCTTTTTGGTTGATTCCGGTGTTTGATCCCAACTAAGCTTTTTATTTTACAATATTCCTCGCAATTTTGCCTTCTCTTGTTAATCAAAAAGATCAAGACAAGTTCTCTCTATCCCATATAATTTAACGAAACATGAACTTCGGAAAATCTACAAGATACCGATGCCATGTGGAACCTTAAGGTTAGGGTTTTCTTTAGCTGCGATAGCCAGCTATTATTGGCCTTCTCTTGGGTTTTTCAAATTTCTTGTCAAGATTTTGTTACGAACATAGTCGTCGCGCTCACTGCAAGTCTGCCTCTTGCTCGCTCGTTCATACAATTTCGATTGAATTGCGTGAGTGACGTAATTTTTCACTCTTTATTCATGCGAGTTCGCCTGTTTAATATCAGGACAGACAATAGAAACAATACATAAGTTGTCAAATTTTAATTTCTAAATCAAAATTTCGGCAAAGCCGCAATTATTTAAATAAACTGAAGGTTCTGTTTTTGGGTCTAATTTTTATCTTTTACGCCCGCAGGGTCTACTCTGCAGCTATTTTCTTGCAATCTGTCAGCTATGTTTGAATTTTAACCGTAGCTTTTAAAATGTTTTTTTTTGTGAAATTTTTTTTGATAGATGAAGCAAAGTTGCCAAATAATTTCTAAAGTGGTGAAGTACCAAATGGTATAGTAGGCTTCTATGGTTGAATAAATAACAAGAGATAACAATGATTAATTGTTTCTAAAATGTATTTACAATTTGGAACAATTCTGCGTATTAAGCTGAGTGCTCACACCTTGATCTTTGTTTTCAACATTTGAAATGCAAAATCCTCATCGAAAGATCGAAAATTCTTCTAATATATACGATGGATATCCAATGCCACTCATACATTTAGTCAATGTCTGAACAATTATTTGTAATTTGGATTGTGACTGGTAAAAAGTTCCCCTCTGTTTTGTGCTTTAATTGAACATCAGAACCTGAGGTTGCGGTACAACTGTGATTTTTAGAATTTTTAGAGGAGACATCTTTGCTTGAAACAGGCCATAGTTTCAAATTGAAATGCCGGAGAGTTGTTTCTTCTGCAAGTATACCATGTGTAGCAAAAGGTCTCTTAATAAAGCAATAAATCAAAACATGAATGCCCTTGAACGAGATATGTACTAATTGTCTGACCACTCCTACTCTCTAGTGTAATATATAGCTGTGTCTATTCTGTTAATTATCTTGGAAATTGGGTAACGGAAAGCAGTGATTACATGTGAAGTTCTCGCCGTGGAAGGAATTTTAATGTCAGTGACCACCTTCGAGTATTTTCCTGGTCTTGATTACAGGTCGTAAATTTTAGTAATATCGGTCTTGTATTAAATTGCTTATGAACAGCTGTAGCTGAATAGAAATTGGGCTTTTTACAGCCTCGATTTTGCCGCTACATGCTATTCTATGTCAAGATGAACTTTTCGTCGACTAATTTCTGATTGCCTGTTTTCACCGCAAACTTTTTCACTTAGTTTTCGATAGAAAACCGATATGGGAATTTCGTACGGATGTGTCAAGTCAATACTGCTATCTGGCTGCGAAGGACAGTAGATCGGAAGCAAAAATATTCAAGTTTGCATTGGGCAATCAGATTTGAGTGATCACAAATGCTACCACCTATAACATGTTCGGTTGTGATAGATTCATACCAAGTAGCGCGGGTCTCTGAGGCATAGCTCGCGAGGATTGGTACATTTGCACCAATAAGCTTTAAAGTAGCGCTTAATTACAGCTAATAAGATAATGTTCAATTTTCTATCTCGCACAAATTTACTGTTATCGATCTATTGTCCGGTCACCGCTTTCTAGTCCTGTTGGATTGAAACTCAAAAATTCCCTAACGGCCTTATGACTACCTTATTCAAGTTCTAAAACTATCAATATACAACGTTTGTTTTCAAACTCTGCAGCAAATTGCTAACACCAATCGTAAACTTGTGAGTCCAATGCCCGACAGGTTGACACGGGACAATTTAATCTGTAATTGATGGCCGCTGTGCCTGTAGAAGTGCAAACCTTTGAACTGAAATTTATGGTAGCTAGCAGGGGTTTAATCTGATTGCGGCAAAGATTAGTTGGGTGGAATTGTGGGAATTTGCAGGCAGGTAGAGATTAGTTTTAAGCTTAGCCACCACACCCACCACCCGTCAATAATTTTGAGAAATCTGAAATATCTGTCTTGAACATTCTGAAACAGTCGACCCGCTTCAAACTTCAAAGTAATGAAAGGTACAATCATGTATGACACCAGGCATTTTTCATATACAATCCTTGTGTGGTGTCACTGTCCAAAAATGAACGATGTGACTTCTTTTACAGTAAAACAACACAAGTGCAAGCTTTCAAAGCAGCTGCCTGCAATGAAAGGGAGGCGGTCATCATAATCTATATAACAAATTTTATTTTAATAACACAATTCCATCCCAAAGGATAACCCATCTCACATTTTCTATTGAATCCATTATCTATTAAGTGATTTGATATCGTATGATCCGTGTATGATTAACTGAGGGCTTGTGGCGTATTATTACCAGGTGAATTGTTTGTTGTCAGCCCAGGGAGAGCGTTCAAATAACTATATCAAAATCAGCATTGATGGCGGCTAATGAGAAATCAGAGTTTTTCCTTACTTTAGTCAATATTGCTGTAGGTTGAGTAAGTAAAGTGACCCCTAAGAAATTGGACAATAGATTCAGAAAAACGTGATAGGTTTGAATACTAAATTTATTTCGCTCGGTGGAAACATCATTTTATAGCGATATGGTTTCAGAAGGATGTAGGTTTTATAGGGATATGTACTCACGTGCATGAGTTTCAAAGTGACATTCTATATACAGCTGCGAAGAAAAGAATAATCTACAATGACACAAGATTTGATGCTACCAGGTTTTCATCGAATTTTCCGAGTCTTTTGATTAAAAACTAATTTGATCATGTCAATCAAATTGTTTCGGAACTGCCGCCATACTACCTAAGACTTAGGGAAAATGTCAAGAAAACATGACAATCTAATGTCACAAAAATTCAGATTCAAGTTTTTTGTATTGATTTATACTATTGACTTCGAAAGTTCAATGTCTTGACATTCTGCTGAGACCATTTTAGAAATGAAATTGAACGATAAGGAAGCCAGAAAATGGAGGTGGAAAAATTTTAAAGATTCATTTCCTAAAACCATAGAACATTTTTTGCATGGATACTATTTAAAAAAATGGAATTCAAATAAAAGAGAAAATCGGGGATTAAAATTAAAAATAGGAGCTGATATGCTGAGATAGCAAAGTGTTGAAATAATAATTCGCTACTGCTTATAACTGCTTAAAAACAGTGGCTCAGGCATTACTTGATGTTGCAATTTTTATTAATTAAAATACGCAATAACCTTTAAAAATATTGGATATTTTCACATCTGTTGTTTCTGCTGTTTCTTTCAGAAAATAAATTTCACGTTAAGCGAAAACAGAAATTCTTTATGGGAAGCAGGAAAAAATAGCTGTTTACAAAAAGAAGCTTTATTCGAGATCAAATTATTTATTCACTTAAGTAAGCCTCTCTTAAGTAAGCTAGGGCAATTATCGTTTAATTGCTCTCAAACAAATTTTGTAGCAATTATATTAGTCCTGTTGCCTTTTTTATTTGATTTTTAACTTGATCTGTCTTTCGTCTGACCCTTTTCATTTTTCGTCCTCAGAAATGAGATAAACAAGTAAAGCCCGGAGGGCATTAAGTGGGTTAGCAGCTCTTAGTGCGTTCTGTCTTACTACTCTAGGTATGCGATTCACCGAAACGGTTTTGGAGCAAACAATTTTATGATGTGCAGAGCGGTTCTTATTCTTAAATTTTACTCCACCCAAGTCACCCCCCCTCACACAAACACACACACACTTCCACCGCGCACCTTTCTCAACCTGACAATTTGAGTCGGCTCTCTTCCAGCCACTCGCCGGGCGTTCAAGAGCAATTCGTTCGATATGTTAGTCGGTTATGATCTTTCTTGATCTCTTACTGGCACGCTCCTATTTCGTGCCTCATAGTTACGTGACGTTTTCCCTATAAATATCCATATAAAGTGCTATAGTTTAGTTCATATTCAGATAGATCTCAAGGCCATATCTAGCCAGTATTTTTCATCTAGGCCTGTAACCCCTTATTTGTTTATGTTTACTAAAAACAACCGCAGATTGACAGTTTACAGATAAACATTAAGTACCTAAAAGCTTCAACATTTACCTTTCTGAGTTCCCTGACGATGGATTCGCATATTTGGTTAATAACTTCATGAGAAAATATGTACCTGGTGAAGTAAGTATTCTGATAAGGTAGGTGCTAATACGGAAATTGTATATGTTCTGAACAAACATCAAGAGACGTACAAGCCGGAAATTGCCCAACTTGTAGATCAGTAAATACTTGCGAAGGACCAATTCAACTCAAGTTACAGCCATGCGCAACCCACGTTCTCCAGAACACTGGATAACCAGCCTGACAGCCAGTTGATAACTTCATCTATAAACTTTATAAAAACTTGCAAAACTCTTATTCTTTCTCTATAATATTCTTTATAAAGTTGGATTTAATGATTTAATATTGAACTGGAAAATCTTTACAAAGCGCTAATTTATAACAGGCTTCAATAGAGCTAAAATAACTCCGAGAAAAGTAATAAAATACAAAGCAACTAGAGGATGTATCACGCATTCGAACCGCTCAGTAAAAGGCTATTACTAGCTAACTTTATTCATAATATGGCTGCTAAAAATCGCATTATGAAACATCCAAATCAAGTCCTTGTACAATGACAATTACTCAAGTTAATTACTCTAATTATTGATCTCGAGAATAAATCTAAATGTTAGTGCGTAACACACTTATTGATAACTGAAATAAAATTTGCAATGAGAGATGGAAATATCTAGAACAATTATTCATAAGGTGATAAACGATTTAATTTATTGAAAATTGTATGATCACTCAGCAGAAACCCAAATAAAATGATTTTTCAATTTAAATTGGCAAAAAAATCTGGCTGGTTATATTTCCAGAGCAATCAGCTCATTAGCTGAAGTCCATCCCATTTAATTACCTTATTTTTGGTGTTCTAAATCAGTCATTACTTTGGACTTATATGACAAAAGGTATTAAAGTAAGAGTTCATAAAACTTAAAGCCTTGATACCTCCGCGGAAAAACCCGATCTTGAAAAGCCTCCAATCGAAATCTCCTACGCTCGAGTGTCTTTCTAATGGTACCTCTCATATCTTTGTCCTTTAAATATATCGGTCACTCAAAATTGTCCGTACAGAAAAACCAGTTGAGCATTCTGTCCCTACACTACTTAGATGAGTCGAAACAAAATTTATCCGATTATGGAGCTTATGTGCTTTAAACAATAAGAAGTTAGCTAAGCTGTAATGAAGTTTGGTTGTTTTGTAATCAATGATTGACGAACTTTCTGGTTACTTCCTATGTTCACAATTAACACATTTCAGTGAAAGTATAATAGTTAATTTAGTAAACAAAATTGAAGTCGTTCTGTAAGTTCACTAAGTTTCGGAAAATTTCTCCGCTTTTTCTTTGTAATTTCAAAATTTCTTTATTTTGATCTTATATTGAATTGGTCATTGTATTCTTGTAGCCTATGATGTCGTACATGGGGAAATAAATTCCTTTTTCGCTATTCAGGAGTAATTCCGGAATGTATAATTACGCAGTCACTGAGGCATTTCCTTTGCGCTTTTCTGAGTAATTTTACTTACCTTTCTGAAACCGTTTTCGTTTTGTTGAGTGATGAATATATGTTGAATTAGCAGTTCGTTGTGAGAGTAGCTGTTTACAGCGGTCAGCAGAAGAACATCAATTGAACCATTTAGAGAATGTTGAATGAACTGAAACTACTGATTGACTGATACATCCATTGCCCCTTTTTACCTTATTTTTTTGCTGATGTGAAAACATTATCTCCTCGAATAATTTTCCCCGCAGTTCGTTTTATCTGAATGAGCACAACGGACAAACTGTCAATTGTTCGTTCTTATTAACTTTCATTTGTAACTATTCATGCAATGAAGATAATTGTTAGGGATATATTTAACTGATTCTTAAACTCTTAACAAAAGTTTTGAACCCTTTATCGTATGCACGACTGCTTTGTCCTCCATTTTTTCAATGTTCTTAGCAATTTTTTTAATGCATATATGGTAAGTTTATGGTTTGAAGCATGTGATGTGCCTTCATTTTGTGGTAGGATTTGTTGGTCGATGCTTAATGTTGTTTCAGCTGAGTCTGACGTGGTGGCCACTCTGCCGAGACACCTTCTTCTACTCAGTCGGACTCCTCATGATCATCGGCAGCTTCTTTGACTCCAAGATCCAAATCTGGGAACCCATTCTACTCTTCTGCTGGTACTTGGCCTACTGCACCTTCATGGCATTCAATGAGAAGATCGAGCTATTCGTCAAGGAGAATTTTAACTGTGACGCATGTGGCAAACTCTGCCAGGGGGACTCAGATGTAAGTTTCCGCCTTCAAGCCCCCCCACCCAACGCCCACCTTTTAGAATACAAACGCTATCCACTCGCTCATTCTCTTTCGACAGGTTTTTACTTGAACTCGTCCTCTGCCGTTACTCTTGGGGTAATCTGATCAAACCACAAGGGAAGATTTTTTCACGCCAGTTTTATTCTTATTTGTAAAATTTGTCTGTGAAGTTCAATTTTAGTGGTGTTGCTTAAGTCACATTTTTTTACAGCGTCGTAATATTACCGATTATAACTATCATAGCTCAATTATCAAAGAATACAATTTCCTTCCACGTAATTTTGCTCTCGCCAATATGCTTTTCTACGTTTGAGCTTCCTATAATGAAGACGGCTTTTATGATTAAGCAGGTTCTATTCCAACTAATGAAAAGAAATGCAGATTTTTTCACTGGCGTGGGGACAAATTTAAAACGTCTTCTAATTCCATAGACGAGCGGGGTCTGCTTTTCTTTTTTTTTCATTTGTTTGAGTTGAAAAGGTATAACTCATTTAAAGTTTATTTGTTTTCAGACCAACAATAACCATAAACATCAGGACCAGGTGCTCATTATTGCGTTTATAGACGGCCTCCTTTGCTGTATGAATTATGGCCCTTTTATGGACACCCCCACCTAATGTGTCAATATTATCCTCTCTTTCTCTTCTCCATCTCCACTCAATGGCTTCCTATTTCTTTCTTTCTTTGTTTCCATGCCCTTCTAACTTCAAGTAAACTTTAAAACTGATATGATTATTGATCTTGATTTCTTTGTTTTGAAATCAATTGCTATGTGTACTCACTTGTCTTCACTCGTCTTTTGAGTGCAGGATAGTTTGTCGAGCCAATCAATTTTTGTTGTTAATGAATTACCTAGACCAAGCTTTGATCTGGCTTGGTCTTTGTGATACTTTTTATTTTATCAGTAATTTAATCTAGCCATTAAATTCATTGCGTTTGCTAATACCAAGAAAAGTGAATTTAAATTAAAGGTTAAATTTTTAATATACTAGTTCATGTTTTGCATCTTTTTTAGAATACTGAAGCTTAACTGTTTTTTTGCTTTGTTTAAAAATGTATAATTTTTCACTGAATAGGATCCTCCAGTTGTTAATAGGAAATGTTTCAGTTACCGTTTTGTGACACTTTGAATTGCGTCAAAAGGGAGTTAATTGACTCATATCATCTTGAAGAGCGTCAAACAATAAACAAGAATGGAGAACCGGGCTAGCTGCGGTCTAGAATCTAGTTTTCGCTCTGTTTGGGTCTTCCTCCTCTATGCAGGTCACAATGCCTTTCGTCAGGATGGTTGTGAACATCAAATGCTTAATCTTTGGGAATATTCTTGGTCGCTGGAACATGTTGAGTGGGGCTTATCGTGCCGCATCTTAATTTTTTGTTCCCTTATTGAAAAGCTTTGTTCGCGTCGTGCTGAATTCTATTTATGATTTAATAGATGTGGCATGGTCCTGCTTAGCTTACGAACCGAAGATAATTTTCTTCACTCGTCTCTTGTTGGGGCATTCTTATCTTATGACCTCGTGGTTTCATGCTGTTTTCGATGGTCGTTTTCTGCTTTTGAATGTGTTCTTTTCGAGAAATACATCGGCTTCATGTGTTTTTGTTCCAGCTCGCTGAGGAGCATTTACAATTCATACTTACCGAGATATTTGGCGCCTTCTTTTTTTGCAGTCAATTAATTTCGGCTCTTGTCCATGGTCCTATCAGACAGCCTGGTTCTTTCTACCTTTTTATCAACCACTCGAGCCTGTCTTTAAATTTCTCGGCCTTGTTCGATCCGAGCTGTCATTGCTTTGTATTACTTAAAGCTTTGTATTGGATAAGCTTTGTCATTGATTGTTTCTGTCCTGGCCAACTTGTTCGTCAAAACATTTTTTTGTTTATGTTTGAACAGGAGGAACTTTTAGTCACTATAATCCTCTATAGTTAGTCTTCGATTTGGGACACAAATATATCGTCCCCAATTTATTTTTGGTCGCAGGACATTCGGAATTTGGCTTATTTCGCTCGATTTTTGATGGAGTCTTTTCGTTTTATCCTGTCCATTTTAATTTTTTGCCATTGCTCTCAAACAAAGTTTGTATCAGTTATTTTAGTCCTCTTCTCTATGCGATTTTCGGTACGATCAGGTTTTAGTCTGACCATCAATTTTTAGTGACTTCCCGAGGGCAAGTTGCTAAGCAGTTCTCATAGCGCTTTAAGTATGTGATTCGCCAAAGCTGTCGAATAGACGCTCCGTGCCAGCTTCCCCCAAAAAAACTCTGCGGTGTACGAGTAAATACTCACGGTGTTAAGTTAATTTTGGCTGGTTCACATCCCTATCCCTGTCCTGTAACTCCTTCTGCATCACTTTTTAGATCTTCATTCAATGAATCTAGCCTCGCTGAGTTTAACTAGCTGCTGCATAATGATGCAACTATATAATGCAAAATCATTTACAACAGCAGGGCTTAAATTTTTTGACTAAAAAATTGTCTTTTTTAATCCCATTAAGTGAAAAAGGCCGAAAAGGCGAGATTCCAAAAGTCGCTGGAACATTTCATAAACCATTGGTATCTATGTCATCAAAAAATGTTACATTATCCAACAACTAAACCCAGTAAATTAAATAAAATTACGCCGCACTAGAAGGGAAATAAGAACTGTTATTATTGAGACTAAGAGATAAAACTACGGGCAGATTTAAAATCCACCAATATTTGAAAAAAAATTAAGTGTTGAAGTCATGAAAACCACTGTTATGAATTCAGGCGACTAATTAGAATCATTTTTTACTTAGTAGCAGCCGATGAGAAGGGGAAGCAAATACAGACGAAATGAAAAGTTCCCAATTGTTTGAAAACATATTGTCAAAATTAGAAATGCCACTAGCAGAGAACTTGAACCATTAATTAGGTTTATTTTAAGCAGCGGATAAGACCTGCACTTAATGAGGCTAATTGATAAGAGAACAAAATGAACAACTCATGCAGACGAATTTAAAAATTTCGCTAGTTTTTAACAATGAGTGGTAAAATCAAAGTGAAGGGACTAAGGGGATTAGCTTGATTCACCATTGCCTCATTAACCATCAACGAGACCTGCCATTAACGAAACTAAGTGAGACAACAGGAAAAACAATAAGGGCAAACATTAAAAAATCATAAATATTTTTGGCAACTGGCTTCAAATTTATGAAAAGCGTCAGCTGACGGTTCAGGGATTGAAGCAGTTTTAAATAGGCCTATTTTGAGTGCATGTGTAACAATTTGATAGCATTCAGAGAAGGAACACTTCTCTCAAAACATAATTCAAATTAGCGCTTGAAAAAAAACCTCAAAAAGCGAAAATTTGTTCCAACACAAAATTCTTCTTTTTAAAAGTTTGGAAATCACTTTGTAAACCCATAAGTCATTTCGCTCCGCTTACTACTCTTGCGTTGTCACCATTCCTATATGACAGATCCTAAACAAAAGACAGAGCCCCAATTTTATCCAAATCTTAGAATTGTAATAATCTTTGGGATCCAATCTGTCTCTTCTCTCATCGAGAAACAGGTTTATATCTAACTGCCAAATCCAATCAAAATAGATCGTTTTCAAAAAGTTTTTATTGACCAATCATTTTTATTCATTTTAATTTTCTAGGGTTATGGAAATCAAAGTTGGCCATTTTCCGGTCACCTGATGGGTATTTTTCAGTTAAAATGGCATTTCAAACAATGTGTGTTCTCGAAGGTCTATTTTTTGAAGGTTTTGTTTAGTTGATGTTCGTGCATTATTATTGCTTTAAATTATTATTGCAGGATATTATTGCTTTAAATTAATACTTTTCAAGTATGGTTGTCTCGGAGGTGTGTTAAAGAGAAATCTTTTTAAAAAAGAAGTTTGTTAAACATTTTTATTTTACCAGTGCGTTTTGCTTCTCTGCATATTTGGAATTTTTTGTATGAGTTGTTGTTACTCACGTTTTTTTATGCTGAAACCCCTGTTTCCGGTTTTCTTTACATTCGCTTGTCTTCGATTTAAAGCTCTAAGATATATTTGAAGTATATGCACCTGAACACAAGTAGTACCACTTTGGAAAATTTCTCAAGACAAGAGGTTTTTCGTCGGTGCTTTGTGAAAAACGTAGATCACATTGAATCTTGAACGCTTTTTTTAAATTAAACCTGTGTCTGGACATCATGGATTTGGTTGTCAGTTTTCAGGTTTGTCATATTTGACGGAAACAAACAGTTATGCCATCAAAATCGTGCACTAGTTATAAGAGTTTGAAATATTCTTAGAAGTCTGATGATTATGCTTTTATCAGAGGTTCTTAAAAAATAGTTATACATTTGTTTAATGTGATACGGTGCGTTTCTTTAGATTGCAATTTTGCGCAAACGTTTAATGGTAAATAAAGATAATGATCCCTGTTCCAATTATTGACTATAGCAAGCGACGGTAGAAGTTAGTACACCTGATGTCTATACATCTTAACTGCCCTACCCCTGAGCTCTATTGCGCACTACTCTCACTACATGCATTTATTCACGCTACTTTCTACATTCTACCCAATGCGTGCTAGCACCCAACAGTGGTAGAGAAGAGTCTATATCACTTTTAATCAACATAATCGTACAGAGTAGTCGTTGTGCTACTGGTGTAATTGATACGTGAAATATATCAACTTTGCACCACTGCTTTTGCTGCATTTAAAATCTCGAAGATGAAAAAGACATTAAACCTTAGAATTGAGCCTCAATACATTGTTAAGCCGTAATTGTAAAGCGACTCGAGTTCAGTGATGTAACTTTAATGCACTACACATTGTATATGCTTAAATATGAGAAGCCTGAAAGAGGCTGAAATAGAAGTCTGATTCAAGATTGCGCGTCGAATCTTTCAGTTTAAGTTTGAACAATATTGCTTTTCCTCACGAGGCAATTTTGTGTTCTATGAAAGATTAATCTTTGCAGAGAAAATGTTAAGGCGAAATTACCTTGACTGTAAACTATGAGCTTCATGGCGAAATATCAGTGTTTTAAAATCAAGTCCTTACCGAGCGCACGACTCCAGTAATAATTCAATAAAGCGTCTCGGAAGAAAGATTCAAGCCAAGAATAAGTTGAAATAATCAAAGAGAGTTTCGTGTTGTAAAGATGCTTAACACAACCAAAAATTATTCCTAGATCACTTCAGGATTCCAGTTAATATAAATAGCTGTCAGTTTTCCCATTAGTCAAAAATACTTATAGGAAGGTTTGAGTGCTTACATAGAAAAAAGATCCCATTCTAATAGTAGGCAACGAGCATTAACAGATTGCAACACCCTTCAATGTCTGTGGAAACTAATTGCTGAATTTATTTCAATTATATGATGTAAATTTAGTAGTATGAGATGTTGGGTGTTTAGGACGGGATGGACATGAAGGCCATCCAGCAAGAGGCAGGACTCCGTGACCAGAAGGGAAGACGTAAGTACTCCTCCTTCTGCTACTAATAATTTTACCGCCTCCTTCCTACTATTTTTATCTGCTTTTCACAATCCTCTAAGTATGAGAAATCATAAAAAGGATACTTGCAGTTTCAAAAAATCTGGCCTTCATTACCCGAGAAATTTTTTATAGGTTAGCTGAGTTTTGATTATAATACACGTTGATTCTTGAGAAACGTTCATACAGTTACGCTTGATTTTTTCTCTAACTGAAGCACGCTAGTTTCTAACTGCTTTCTTCTCTAACTCAAGTAAAATCTTGAGCTGGCCTGATAACGGGATTGGCATAGAGAGAACACAATATGAAGATTTGAAGACCTTGCATATCTATGCACAGCATTATCATTGTATAAAAGAAACATTTATTGCATCAATTCTATCAGTTGTTCTTTTTCTCTTTACTTCACAACTGTCAAATCATCTTGGGAATCACTTAATTTAACTCAAATATTTCTGCAGAAAATTTTGAATCAAACTTGACTACTTGTCTGCATTTTTCATCATCCTATAACCTAAACTGATAGTCTTATGCTGCAGAGATAGTTTCACTTTCAAGTTTCACGCGTCATTCTTTTGTAATAAGTATAATTATGAGGTAGCATCATTTTTTTCTCCTCACAGCACGCAATTCATTGCCATGACTCGTTCACAGACAAACGAAAAAATGAGTTTACAAAATAATTTTCAAAGTGCTGCAATTCGATCGAAATTTGAGTTCGATGAAACTTGTTTGATAAGTTATTGATAAATCTCCATGATGTTGATCATTTGATTAATCAGTGTGAAATTCTGCAGGCAATGCTTTTTAAGTTATTAACAAATGTTATTTCAGTGAAAGCGTCATACAGAGGTATACTCTTCCAAACTACTACTTCTGCTACTACTACTACTACTCAGTCTTCTTAATTGACTTTCGTATTTCTACTACACCTGAAATTACAGTACCGACCAGTTTATGTTAACTGTAATCATCAATCAAGGTTGATCACGTGTGAGTGGTGCCAATTGTTACGCACTGCTCTTGCAATGCTTTCTGTTGACTAGAAGGAGCAGAGCCAAATTTTATTAACACAAATAGCTGGCTATCTGGCTCCTATCTGAAGGTTTTCACTTTTAATGGACAGATTTTACTACGCACAATTCAACGCTTTATCAATTACGCTCCGTTGCTGTCATGATCATTTAATAGAGCACTGATTAATTAGTTATGGTACATTTGTTAATGAGATGCTATTAAAGAGTGCGATCAATGCTAGCGCTTCTAGCTAGATCAACGTCACCACTCATTTTGCGATGCAGTCAGTTAATCAATGAGAAAGAAATGGAAACTTGCTTTGCATTATAGCAGGATCTCATCCGCTTCCACTTTCTAAGCTTCTAGTTCTGCTTTAACACGTAGGCCGCAGTGTCTTTCATGAACGTAGACTCTTTAATGTACACAGTAGCGCCAAAAAGAGTTATGTTGATGTGATTTTTGGTAGGGGTCGAAGAGGCCTGGAGTTTTGTTTTTTTTTTAGATGAGTGAACATCTAATCCCCAGAAATGAGGATGTTTTCGGTGGATAAATTCGGAAAGTGGACAGAATGGTTATTTAGGTCTCCGTGAAAAAAAACGCTAAGCAAATGAAAAATTTTGTTCTTTGCCAGTTCAAAGCAGTTTCTTAAGCGTAAGCACAAAATGTTTCAGGCAAATAAATTTTAAGACATCTATTTTTTTTTAAAAAAATAGGGTCCTTAGGAGTATCTCTCACTATGTTAATTTTTATTCAAGTTTTAAGCCTACTGTTTCTCACGGTCTTAGACAACTAAGGTTACCATGTTTCTTTTGAGGTTTTTGAGTCTGAGTCTTTTATCGCTTGCCGGTTTTCTCTCCTATTTTAATTGACCAAGTAGATTGTATTCTATCAATTTTATTTTATTTTGTAATCTCACCCTGTTTGACTTTTTGACTGACTTACTTAAAGCGTGATATAGTTTGCTCTTTTATTCACATTTGTAAGCTCCTGATGTCAATTGGCTAAACTCAGATTCATATAGTCATTTTTAACCTCATTAGTGGCCTATATAAGCTGGCTTCTTGCACTTCTACGCTATTGCTCCCCCCGGAAGCTGCTGGCTACAACAAAATTTAGCTCCACTCCTTTGAAAGCAATTTTTCTGAAGTTATTCGTTCATGTTTGTCTTTGGAGTTGAATTAACTTTGATCAAGTTTGATTAGTTTTTTTCATCTTTGAAGCCTTTTTTATATCATTTCCTGAATTTTTATTTCGTCTAAAATGATACGCCATAGATAAAGGTTTGTTTATTTGGGAAGAAGCGATAATTGAAGGTTTTATTGAGCTTAGTTTTTCTACTAAGGCAGCTTTTTGTTTTTTTGCCTTTTCCTTTTGTCTAAGATTTTTCCTGTAGTTAGCCTGCCCGTATACAGGAACTCTTTCGTTTGCTGAAATATCAAGCGCAGTTTTTTCTCGTTCCTCGCGTTCCTTTTACCAATGAAGTAGGTTGATTAGACTCGTTCCATTTGACGCGGCTTTGGAAACATTGCGAGGTGCTAGTAATATTTTTTAAAAACATAAATTCAGTTAATTAATAGCCGCCCTCATCTTCTCAGCCGGCTATTATTGCGCTCCTATTTTTTTTACTTCGTCGAACTTTTTTTCGCTTTACCATTTTGCCGTTTTTTCGACATTTTGCGTGAAATCTTTTTGACTTCTGTAGGCTAGTTTCTCTCTTCTCTCATTCTGCTAAAAGTGAATTTGAACATCAGTTGCTCAGCAAAGCAATTCAAACTGAACAGAGTCAGTATAAAAAATTGAACTCAGAAATAGAAACGGGATAAACCCATAAAGCCCAATTTTAGATGCCCGCTATTTGAACGTCGTTCCTATAAGTCGTAGTTACCATCTCTTATGCTTATTGGTGTTGATAGTAGCCCCTGTAGCCTCTCTCTAAGAAACAGAAGTATGTTCAACTACGAAATGCCATCAAAATAAATCGGACTTAAAAATTTTTTTTGTACAAAAATCTTTTTTTTTCAATATCTTCTATTCGTTCAATCCCAATCATGCTTATTGGAATCGACGGCGGCTATTTTCCGGCAATCTGCCGTGTATGTTTTTTGGTTTTTGTTTGAGCGTTCCTCATGAGGACTAAATATGTTTTAAATTCTTTGTATTTCGATTTGTTTCGATGGTGACTATCGTCCTTTCGTTTTTTTTGTTGTAAAAAAAGTGGCGAGCAGATGTCACAGAAAATAGCAAATTGAGCTTTTGAAACGCTTCAAATTATCTTATCTAGGTGTAAAAGTGATAGTCACTTTTAAATTATTTTTGTGCCTGGAGAGTTAATTCGTCAAAAAACGGGATTTTTTGCAACCACAAAATGTTGATTTAATTATCAACAGTTTATCAACAGTTTGTGGGGTCAAATGTCCACCCGCCTGTCGTTCGAGAGCAGTTCTTCCGACATTAGGGGCTTTATGTTTTCTTTTGTAATTAATAGCCATCGTCAGCCTCTCGAACGGCTATTATTTAGTCGCTCTCTTCTTTTACAATTCAAAGAATTTGAATTGTATTGGGGCGCTGTCTTTTTTTCAGATCTGTTCACACTTTTTCATGATTTTTCGAAGTGTTTTTGATGTAGTGATTTTGGTCACGCCGAAACAGGAAGTGGAGCAAAAAAGCGAGTGTTTTGCTGCGTGAAAAATTTTCGCTCTAATTTGTAGTGATTTTGGTCACGCCGAAACAGGAAGTGGAGCAAAAAAGCGAGTGGTTTTGCTGCGTGAAAATTTTAGCTCTAATTTCAAAGTAGAGTGAGAAAACGGTGTTTGAACAAAAGTTCGCTTTCTCGCTGGTGATATTTTGTTCACATGCGGCAATTTCTTTTCAATTTTTCGATTTTTTCGATCGGATTTTTTTCTAAATGTTTTTTTTAATCCACTCATAAATCATTCTAGGCCTAGTTTTTGTATGAGCCAAATTTTTCCATTCTGGCTGATGGTTTTTTTCAGATGCGGCATTTTGACATTGTTTTTCTGTTTTTTTAAAAAAAATTTTTGATCTGTTTTTTTAGAAATGGTTTTTCCAATTCATTCAGTCTGTCCCAGGTTTAGTTTTTTGTCTAGTCCTTGAAAATTCTTTGAAATGTACGTCAAGACTTCTCCTGTATTGTTTTTTTCTAAGATCTGTTCACACGTTTTCATGATTTTTGAAGTCAAATTGGAGTAGTGATTTTGGTCACGCCGAAACATTAAGTGGAGAGAAAAAGCGTGTGCTTTTGCGCCGTGAAATTTTTGGCTTTAATTTTAAAGGAGAGTGAGAAAATGGTGGTTGAACAAAAATTTGTCAACGGCGGCTATTTTCCGGCAATCTGCCGGCTATGTTTTTTTGCTGCAAACCTCAAGGGAGCCTTTTGTTCACACTTTCTTACCGCTCTTTCATTGCTGATTTTCTCATTTCGTGTGGGTGACCTTATATCTTCAACTAAATAGAAATGAGTTTTAACCTGAATTGTCTGATGGATCACAATTGACTTGCCTTACTCTCTAGATGACGTTTGGACACTGCTTTGAAGGTCACTTAAGGTTACTCTAAACTGTTCTAAGGTATATAAAGGAGTTTTTGTTATTAAAGCTGTGAATAATAAAGCATGGTTACCAATGTAACTAAACCATTTTGGTTTTTCTAAAATGAAAAAATCAGAAATAACATTTAAAAAATGATTTTTTAAAATGCAACAGCAACTGTGTTGCATTGCAAATTAAATGCAACAGCAAATTATCTTGCAACAGCAACTGTGTAAACTCATTTCTGTGTCTGTTTTTATGTTCTGATATATATTCTAGAGCTCTTAAGCATATCTCGCAGCTTTCCAGAAATCTGACGGCTATGTTTCTTAGGCTTTTTCCAGCTCTATGTTTTGTAAAGGGCGATTCTGGACCGCCTCTGAACCACCATTTTAACACCCCGCCTGCCTCGATCCTTTCATTGTCCTAACCTTACGAGACTAACCTCCCTGAGCTTCAGCTGGCTAAAGCCAATCTGTCGTGTAATTTTTGCGACTGTAGGTGGTTAGAATTCTATTTTTTTTATCTCGGTGTGCTTTTTTACATCACTTTAACTTAGCGTCAACTTTTTTGCAAGTTAATCGATTTTGTGTCCCTCTCCTCAAGGTTTTTGGATTTTTTTTGTATTTTTATTAATATAATTAGCATTAATTACCATTTCGCGATGCAGTCTTTTTTCGGTTTCGGACGCTTTTATGGAGGCAATTTTCAGCAGGTTTTTGAGTCTACCAGTTTTTTATATAAAGTTTTTTGGCAACACAAAAATTGTTTTTACAGCTTGTTTTGAGCAAATAGAAAAAATTGTTTTCCTGTCCAGAGCAGGAGTTAATCGGTTCTGTTAATTAGATTTTCTGAAAAATTTAACTGGTAGAGGCAGTTACGGGGTGTTTTGATTTTGCTGGGAATGCATAAGCTTTGAATTTTTGAGCTCAAAAGAACAGGTTTTTGTTTTTTTTAATAGCTGCCGTAATCTTCTCAGTCGGCTATAATAGCCGGGAAATGTTTGTAAATTTGCCTAACAAAAGTTTGTTTCGTTTTACCTTGGTTCACAGCTTCAACTATTTGCGTGAAATCTTTCAGATTTTTCTAAGTTAGTTTCACTCCTCTTTTAAGCAGAAGTTTATCACCAAATTAATCCAGAATCAACAGATTCAGTGTCGAAAAACAAAAGCAAAAATGGATCAGCACAAACCCTTGAAGCCCAGTTTTAGATGCCTCCGTCTTTAACCTTGTTCTCATCAGCCTTAGTTACCATGTCTAATTCCCATTGGTTCTCTTAACAGCCCCTGTATCCTCCCGATAAGAAACAGGAGTGCGTGTTACTAAAAATGAAACAAACAATAGTTCGCACTTTGAAAATGTTTCTGTTCAATATTTTTCTTTTTTTTTCTGTTGTTTCAATACCAATCGGGGTCTTGGGAATCTATGAGGATATTTTCTGGTTATGATTTTGTTTCTGCTGTAGTATGCTCACTTGGTATTTAATTTTTTCCAATATATTCATTCTAGCGCTAACTCTTATACGGAAAAATTAAGGAATATATAATAAATTTTTTGCTTGAGCTGAACCTCTGCAATTCATCGGTCCTTAATGGTTTGTTTTCTTATAACCTCTGCAAGGGTAAGTAAATTGGTGCATTTAAAACTTTCAGCACGCAAGGGCAAGTTTTTCCTGGGTTTTGTCCACTTTTTGCATTTTTCATTTGTTTAATTGCTCCCAAACGAAGTTTGTAGCAATTATATTTGTCCTGTCGGTCTTTTTATGCGATTTTTCGCTTGACCGAATTTTCGTCTGACGCTTTTGACTTTTGGTCCTCAAAAGTGGGATAAACAGGTAGCGTCCAGCGGGTATTCAGTGCTCTTAGAGCCTTTCAGCTCTGTTTCAGCTCAAACTGTTCTGGAGACTTATGGTGTGAAGGGGGGTTCTTAGAGGCTAAAGATACCCCCACAGTTGACCCACCACTATTGCCCCAACCCCCCAACATCCTATTACACCCTAACCAACTGTTGCCCACCCCCTCGCACTCAATTAGCCCCCGGTGCACATCCCCCTCACCGCCGTGGCTACTGACGAACAACCGATCGCTAAAAACACGTAATTTAATACTAATTTTCAAAATTTTCTCCAAGCTTTGTGAAAATTTTTGTCATTTTTGAGTTTTTTTAAGCCGTAGTTGTCAAGGAACCTCCTCTAAGTTTTTATAACAGGTTACTCATAGTTTCTAGTGGTAGTGGAATGGTTTCAACATTTTATCACGAATTTTATTATTTTTGACAAAACGTGCAATTTTTTTCAATTTTTTGACATTTATTTTTCATTATTCACGTCTTTCTAGACACAAATATCCGTCAGCTTTTTATAATAAGTTACTGGAAAATGTTTTTGGCCATTGATTAGTTTTCAACTTTTATCACAAATTTTAGCAGTTTTTTGCAACTCTTTTTTGCAAGTTTTTCGAATTTTTTTTTCATTTTTTAGGTATCTCCAGCCTCAAGAGTCACACAACTTCCTTTAGGGTTTGATTACAGGTTACTGCATAGCTTCTAGATGTAATGGAATGTTTTTTGGAAAGATTTTAATTTCAGCGATCGTTAAAAATATTTGCAATTTTTTTCAAGTTTGAATCTTTTTGACTTTCATTTTTCTGGGGTTCTAGGGACTTCCTCCAAGGCTTGATGATAAGCTGTCACATAGTTTTTAGAGTTAATGGGAGGGTTATTAGTTTTTTAATGACTCCAGCTTTAGTAATTTTTTGATAGGTTTCAAGTTTTTGGAAACTTATTATCATGTTCCAATTTTATGGATCTTTTATGAGCCAGTGAAACTATTTAAAACTTGAAATAGGAATACTGGATAGTCACTTGAGATAATGAAAGTGTTTTGAAGACGTTAATATCTTGAATTTTAGCAATATTTTTTAAAAAATTTTGTTGCGATTGTTTTCAAAACTTGCGAATATTTTTGTCCTTTTTTGAGTTTAACGATCGTTACTGGCCAACGAAGCTTTTCAAGTCTTGCAGATTGGTTACTTGACATAACTCCAGAGACAAAAAGTAGTCGTGAGCTTTTTCACTGCGAAATCTGGAAGCGTTTTTTTTAAATTTTGCAATATTTTGCAAATTTTTAAAATCATTTATTTGATTTATTTACTAACACGGCTAGAAAACTAAAAGTTGCAGAGTCGAATCAAGCTAAAGCTAGCCTCACTAAACTGTGGCTAGCTACTGACGAAGCCAAGCGCTCGCGGGTTCTTTGAGAGCAATTCGCCCGACGTTAGTCGGTTATGTTTGAGTGTGTTATTATGTCCTATAATTTTTTCCAATGCTCATTTAGTAGCTCCAACTCTTATACAGAAAAGTTATAGCGATTGTGTAAAGTTTTTCGTTTAAAAGATTTTAAAAGTTTGTTGTCTGTTAGCTGTTGAAGGGTGCTGGGAGTTTTTATTGATTTAAGGATTTAACATCAACAGATTATTATCGAAAAGTCAATCACTAATTCACAGACGTTAATTAGTGTAATTAACTGTAATTTATTGATACGAAAGTATATCCAAAGTGGGCCTCATATATCACAAGTCAGTTCAAATGAAGTGCATGGTTAAAAATGATCTCACTGCAACGCAAAGTTGGTAGTCCACAATGATAAGAGACACAACTATAATAAAATCTTTCCTGCTGCTTATTCCGATTTTTGTATATAAATCTTAACAGTTTTGGATAGCAGACATTTTAAATTGCTGACGATTCGTTTTGAGGTAGGAACCGTGGTTCAGTCAATTTCTGCCTGAAAGAGTGTTTTTTAGTATTACAAGTCGGAAATTTGTGATAAACGCAATTGTGCTGTATAGAATATAACAATTACTACAGTGATGTAATACCAAAAAGTGTTAAATTGTTTTATTCATTACTGCCGAGGCAATAGTCTAGTGTAGCTTTTCGTTGTTTTCTCGCAATTTTATTTCCTAACAATTGTGTGATTGCACTTTTTGTTCTATTTTACGAAATAAATAGGCCTTCTGAATGATGACAAGCGAATAAGTTTGTTTAATGTTTTTAATTGCTCTTGAAATTCATAGCAATTACTCTAAACGTGTTGGTCTTTTTTTATGCAAATGTTTCTCTTGACAATTTCGCGCTTTTCTTCTAGAACATTCTTTGACTTCTCAAGTGACTTTTTTACGCTTTCGTTCATCGTGTTTGAGTGATCTCTATTGCTCTCACTCCGAAGTAAAGCTTGTTGCTAATATATAATCGGCTGCAGCATAGCAAAAATAAGTGACTCATAGCGCAGTGATTATTGCGGGTGGCTATGGATCGGGAGGTCAATGGCTTGAATCCCGTTTGGGGCAAGGTTTTTTGCATCCATAAAGAAAAATTGATTTAGGCTACAGACCCTGAATTAAATTGCTTCAACTGTCGTTCAAGTGAAAGATTGCTGACTCTTCGCTTTTTAAATGTTGGAAATTTTTTATTGTTTTCAACATCAAAGTACTTTTTATCAATCAGTATCAAACTATTGTGGTTAACGGCATGAAATTATAGGAAAAACTCATGTACCACAAGTCTGTTCAAGTGAAGCACATGTTTAAAAAGGAACTCAGTCCAACACAAAATTGGTAGTGCATTGTGATATAAGAGTACAAAAGCACACTGAATTTCCCTTTTCCGCGGCTTTGAGGTTCCAAAATTTTTTTAAATCTTAGTTTTGGATAACGGACCATTAAAAATGCAGATCAATTTCTTTGAGATTGCAAGTCGGTAGTTTGTGATTGTGTCGCCATTGTGTTGTTTCGTGTTGAATTTAACACCTATGACAATGATATGATTCCAAAAAATGTTCATTTGATTTAATGCTGAAGCAATAGCTTAGGGTAGTTCTTAGCGTTTTTCTCGTTTTTGCTTTGCATTGTAGCAAGATCTCATCCGCCTTCACTTTCTAAACTTCTAGTTCTGCTTTAACACGTCGGCCGCAGTGTTTTTCATGAACGTAGTTTTTAATTTAAATAGTAGAGCCAAAAAGATGTTACTGAGACTGTTAATTGCTCTTAAACGAGAAGAAATTATTGTAAAGGTGTCTTTTATGCACATTTTTTGCTCGCACTTCTTGATTTTTGAGTGATTAATTGCTCTCGAATGAATTGCGTAGCAATTACTGTAAACCTGTTGGTCTTTTTTATGCAACTTCTTCGCTTGACCATTGTGGTACATGGGTAACCACTTAACCTCAAAACTATTATATCCTTGAAGCAGTAAATTAATACTACCATATGCAGTATGTAATTCATCATGTTTTGTTAACCATTGGAATCGCCGAGCGATTCTTCATAGTGTTGAAAGTGACAGGTATTTACGCACTAACAGACTGACCACGAAATGGTCAATTGCAGTCTGCCTTAAGTAAACGTAAATTGAAGTTGTGCGTTAATCTTCTCTTTGTACGATAGTTAAGCTACTTAGTTAAGCGTGAAGGAACTAAGTACCACATGGCGCAGTCAACGGAAAAAGGAAGAACCATATTAGGACTGGAACCATTTTGGGAACGACCCAGCTCCAACCCCCCCCATCCCATGGGAAAAGTGGAGAAGTCAACTCAAGATGGCCCTCGTCGCAAAGACAAACATCGAACTAGATGAACTCCTAAGAGAGAAACCGACAATAGTCATATATCCCCCGGAACCAGTGGAAGAACAACCAGTGAATAATCCAACACAAACAATGGAGAGGGAGAAGACGGATTGTTAAGAGACATCTTCACAGCCAACATGAATGATCCAGAAATACAAAAAGAACTCTTGAAGGTAACACTGGAACCAGAAAAGGCACTAGAATTAGCCATCAGTATTGAACTAGGCGCACGAAGCCAACTAGCCATACAGGCAAAATCCACAACAGACCCATCAATGGTATCAATAGTAGGACGATCGGAGCCCGTCCTAGCAATCACCAGTTCAAGGTATCAAGGAAACTTTAGAGGCAACTATAGCCAGCCCAGAGGCACAGTCCAGAGGCAACAATAACAACAACACTCAGTCAACCAGACAACAGGTACAACACAATTGTAGGAACTGCGGACAACCCTGGACACAAGACCACAGAGCCAAATGTCAAGCGCTAGGCCAAACATGCAGAAGATGCAATAAGCCCAACCATCTTGCTAAGGTATGCCGCTTAAACTTAAACAGAAACAACTCGTTTTTGCTTTGCATTGTAGCAAGATCTCATCCGCCTTCACTTTCTAAACTTCTAGTTCTGCTTTAACACGTCGGCCGCAGTGTTTTTAATGAACGTAGTCTTTAATTTAAATAGTAGCGCCAAAAAGATGTTACTGAGACTGTTAATTGCTCTTAAACGAGAAGAAATTATTGTAAAGGTGTCTTTTATGCACATTTTTTGCTCGCACTTCTTGATTTTTGAGTGATTAATTGCTCTCAAATGAATTGCGTAGCAATTACTGTAAACCTGTTGGTCTTTTTTATACAACTTCTTCGCTTGACCATAATGCTCTTTTCTTCAGGAATATTCTTTGACTTCTCAAGTGACTTGTTCGCGCTTTCGTTATTCACTCTGAAGCAAAGGTTGTTGCTAAAATAAAATTGATTGCAGCATAGAAACATGAAGGGCTTGATAGCAAAGTGGGCAGTGCTGCTAGTAAGGGAGCCGGAGGTCCATGGTTCGAATCCCGAAGTGTTCAATTATTTTTGCACAAATAAAGAAAAATTTATCTAGGCTACAGCCCCTGAATTAAATTGTCTCACCTGTCGTTCGAGAGCTATTTTTCTGACATCAGTCGGTTTATGTTTGTTCTTAAAAATTGTGTGCTTGAACATATTTTTTTTAGTTTATGGAATATGTAGGATTTTTCTTAATCATAAGTGAATTATTTCAAGTTTTTCTAAAATTTCGATATATTAGTTACTAATTTTAGTTTAAAATGGTACCAAAAGCCAAAATGTGCCTGATGTTTTTTCAAAGGCTCTGAATTTTAATATCCAACATTTGAGGCGAATTCAGTCCTCTAATAAGGCTTCGTCAGGACTATCATGCCTTTAGCGGTTTACATGTCTTGTATGCTGTTTGTATAGTCTAGTATACAAGCACTAACGACATCGGTTATCTGTCAATTTTGATACAGTTTTCTGAGGTTTTTCTTTTTCATTAGGATTCAGATTCAGACTATATACTGGGGACTCCAGTATGCCACTCCTTTTTCGTGAAAAAAATTGCGGACAATATTTGTGCACATTGGCTTCATTTTGTTGAAAAATAAGGTCCTGAAAATGCACTATTTCTTCGTAATTTTCCAGCGGTTTAGTTTGTTTGGACATCTGGCAAGCTTTTTCTTCACTCTATTTGTTTTGCAACTCAAAACATAAGTGATGAACGCTTGTCTAAATTCAATTTTTTGTATTAATTTTCAAGAAATGTGTTTCCAGTTCTTCAAAAAAGCTTTAACAATTACGTCTCTTGAGAGTAGTCGAATTTCAATGCTATAAGCAAAATTCTTCCAAAATGAGAAGGGGTACTGGGTGATATTAATACACTATTTTGATTTCGAAAACCTAACTTTTTTTCCTTCAAACTGATTTGGCTGCATTGCATGCCAAAGGTACATCGTTTTGGGAATTCATCTAACTGTACTACATCAAATCGTTTTACAGTGGGAGAATAGGTTTTGGGTTACTCTGATGCGTTCAGAGGTGTTTTTTGGTTAAATGTTGTTTAAACTTTTACGAATTTTTTTGACATTTTAAGCTTGTTGCTTCTTGTATAGGTTTTTCCCCACAACTTTTGTTGGTATTTGAGTTTTACAAGACAATTACTCTGGGTACCTTTTGGTTAGAATTTTTTTCTGAGAGGATTGAAGGAAACTTATCTCTTTCGCATCCTCTCCGCAGATTAAAATTGTACTCCGTTTATCACTAATTTTTTCATGCAAATAGTTTTTGAGCAGCAATGTATAGCGCAAAAAAGTTTGGTTAAAAGAAATAAGTTTAAACGAAGCAAGCTGAAATAAAATACATTCCATTGATTTTGAGTATTTCGATGTATTACTTTTAGAAGACTACGAGTTTCAAATTTTCTCTTCCTTTTGTTGCAAATGTGCATCTTTATTCAGCTCTGAGAGAATATTTAAATTATGAGAATAACGGATTAAAAGATCTTAATTTTGAATAGCTTTGAGACCAGTTGAAAATGCTTAAAATGAAAACTTTACAGTCTTAGGACGTCTGAGCCAAAAAAACTGGAGATTGCTCTGCTATGGAATCTAACATCGATTGCTCTGCTATCGAATCTATGAGTAGTTTGCTTGTGAGAGCCTAATTTGAACAATTATTCTGTTTTGTTGATACTACTTGACATCAGCTTTTTAAATTGTGGAAACTAGAAGAGGCAATGCTATATAAGAAGCAATGGTTTTTTTGTTGCTCAATGTGATTGGATTTACTTTGAATTCGTTTTGGTTTACTTGGTCGATGTTTGATATTGGTTGGCAACTAGAGCTGTTTGAATTGCTAATTGATGTATTTGAACTTGTTTGTTTTCTTCACCTTATTGACTATGTTTATATTGATAATTACAACAACAACTACTGCTGCAAGTCCCAATTCAAGTAAACAGGAGCCGTGTAGTACTATTGCCAATGATACGCTGATTCAAACTAAGCTAGTAATATGATTTGGAAAATTTGAGCTTTATGGGTTGGGTGCTGTGATATTGAATGGTTTGGTATGATTATGAGCGACTCAAATCATGTCTATCTAACAACATTGTCATCCTGCTACCTGCTGATGTATTACGTTTGTCTTTTCAATTACATACTGTATATATGTGTGTGTGAGCGTGTGTGTTCCATAAGTGTATACATACACACCATGTTTTGATGGTTTTATTGTGCATAATCATGTCTTCGGTGTTCACAAATACACGCTTCATCCTGATAAATCAACAACTCTCTCTCTCTCTCTCTCATTGTATGCGCAATTCAGATTTGAATAACAGAAAATGTATTCTTGGCTTAAGTTTAAAATAGATTTGTTAAATTTGCAGACGCCCTTGGCCGAATATATACGTTAGACTCGATTTCAAAAAAGATAACAGCATTACTCCAACTAAAAAGAAAGCTACTTACTCTCCGTCCTTTGATTTTTTTCCGCGGAGGCTGCAAATTTAATTAAGCTATTCAACGTTTCGGTTTCTGGTTCTTGTTGACTGCTGTAAAATTTAGAGCAATTTAATATGGGCATCATGGTTCCATGTTTAGTGGGTTAATTATGTAAAAATGGTTGAATTGTGATCTGATGAGGCACGAGAAAATAATCAGGAAAATATCTTAACCCCTCACCAGGTGTGTTGGTATTTAAGCTCTATTGCAGCAGTCGACACGATCCAGCAATACAATCCAGGTGTTTGTAGACATCTGGTGTTAACTCCTGTCATATAAATATGCTTCATAGGTTATTGTGTTTGACTCTCTGAAGGGTGTTTGCCTTATTTTCTTTTCGCCAACCTCTCTCGATACATTATATACAGCCGAAACAGTCTTCATATCATTGTGTTATGTGAGTATTGATGTTTAGGGAAAACGATCTGTATATCAACTGCTCTGGCAATCCCTGTCGGAATTGCGGGTGCCGCCGCCGGAGTTGGAGAAAAGAACCGTAAGTTTATTTATTCCTACCCTGTGGCTCTCTTTCTATTCTTCGATAAATTGATGGTAATTGTCCCAATTATAGTACCTATCACCACTATATCTGATCGTCCTTATCCACCAAACCTTGAGGTTGTTTTGCAATCTAAAGCTCATTAGAGAACAACGCATCATCTCTAGAACATCTGAATTGTTAATATTTGACGACTAACATTCATTGATAGAACTTGATCAATTCCGAAATTATTTACAGAGTAGGAATATGTTGACATGATTAACTCAAATGATGGATAATTGTTACAACGATTGTTAGTATGAGATTGTTAGTATGAGAACTAAAAGTATCGTATGTCTTTCAAGGCAACCTATACGGTATGTGTTTACTATAGTCTATACCATAACTATAATACATGCATATTCTCTTCCTACCCCCGTACAACCCCCCCCCCCTCTCCTCAGTACAGTACTTTGTCATGCATACTTTATGTATTGGCTTATGGATATTATTTTGACTAGTACTGTCATTGAATCGTCTCATTCTTTCGCTACCTGTGTCACATTTCATGGTCGCATGAAGATATTCCGCATTAATGATTAGTAAGTAATGATAATAAAAGATTAAACTGTTGTTTATGAAAAATGTATGTTGTAGGTTTCGGGAATTGAGAATTCATCGCACATTCGTCTTGAAAAGGAAAATTTAAATATTTACTCTCTTAAAATATCAGACATGCAACCATAATTCGTGATTTTATCGTTCTGCTTTTCTACTATATCGTAATTCTAGTACCACGTCTCTGATTGGTTTCCTCAGATTGCTGATTGGTTGATTGTTTGCTCAATTGATTGGTTGATTCGTGTAAATCATTCAGTGTATTTAGTCAGCAGCCTTATTGACAACTTTGCTGCTTTCACACGGCTGTGAATCATTTCTGTAGTACATCAGGATAACATATTGATAGCAATATCAAAAGCTAGCTGTTTAAAAATTATTTAGCGGCCTCATGCGTAGCATGAGCTCTCTCTAAGAGACTACTATTTGCAGCCATGATAATTTAACTGATTTGATGGTATATTTTTTATTGAGTTTTGGTTTTATTTTTGACTCAGTACTTTTTTGATTTTTTTTTTGTTTTTATCTCTGCGAGATTAAGTTAATTTGAGCCAAACACCGTAGTTGATACTTGATCAATTTTACGCATTAGTGGCCAATTATGTAATACTCAGGTTGCAGCATTCTTGATTGTCTTTTCCTCCATTTTTTACAATTTCCCGCCAAATTTCTCAATGGGTAGCTTTTGCAATAATCTGAAAATTAACGGTTGAGGGACAAAATTTTTTTCCGAGAAGTACATATCGAGGAAAGTAAAGAGGAGCGAGTCATTAGGTCTCAGAGAAAGCTCAATAAAGCCTCCAATTAAAAGTTATCTATTTTTAAACCCCGTAAAATTTTTTATTCATTGATTTTTCATTGAACTTTCGGACTGCTTAATGCCACTACACTGTCAGAAATCCAAAACATTAGTTAGTGTAAAAATTGTAACACTCATTCGCACGGCAACATAGATTACTGTGGTACTTTTTTTCCTTGATTGTGTCAAAAAAGTATTGTCGATATGATTTAATTACTGAAAGTAAAATTTAGGGGTGAATGTTTCCGAAGAAGAGGATAGCAAACAGCCCGAAAACAGTGAAATGTGAAATTTTAGAAAACTGAAAGTACAAATTAAGTAATTTTCTCGGAAGCCGGATTGATCTAGTAGCGGAATTCTGATGCCTAGCTGCTGGGTTTTGGTGTTTTTTTACCCTCCAAACTTAGTTATGAAACCCTCCAAATTTTTGAAGCCCTCCAAACTTGGTTATTTAAACATTTATTTGAAACTAAATTTACTAACTCTAGATTAGTACCTTCAGTGTACTTCTGACAATATTACTTAAGCAACTTGGCTGAATATTTAATAGCCACTAAGCGATAGCGGCTATTATTGGGGACATCGTGGTTTTTTTTAATTCGTCGTCGCCATCGATGATTCTTACTACCTGACTTCTTGGAATTGACTTTTTCAATGAATTCACTGAATTTTACTGCTTTGGAGTTAAAATTTGTGTACGTGACGTCATTTCTGCTTTTAGGTCAATTGCGTGATTTACTTCACTCAAAAAAATGACTTCTGAACTTACTTATGGAACTTTATTGAACTTATGAATGGAACACTAATGAAATTTTATGAACATTTACAAGTTAATAGCGTGCATCTAAGTAGTGCCAAACTTTTATGCCCTAATTTTTGATTTTTAGTCTCGAGTTCTTGATTTTGAATATCAATTTTTAAAAAAGTTCTTTTAGTGCTTTTTCCTTATAGACCGTATGTGTCATAAAATTGACAGTCCAATATAACCCAAAAAGTCTAGTGGTCTATTTATGGACTGGTGGTCGATCTGTCTATCATATTCCTTTAGTTTTTTCAATTCATGGAAGGCCACAAGCGTCTATTGCGGCTATTTTCCGGCAATCTGCCGGCTAGGTTTATAAATTCTATTTTTGAGCAGCTAAACATAACATGACCATTGCACAAAAGAGTTCATTTTTTATAAAAGTTCCAAACAATAAATAATGACTTAGGTAATGTCCACAAGTTCTTTCATGTCACACGTTGAAATGAGCAAAGTTTTTATTAATGCCAGAGCTCTCTTTCAGCTATGTAGTACCTAGTGTCAGATTCAGAGACACTGTAAAATGTTTTATAGCTTGTGAGCTGAAAGGAGCTTACTTGCTGCCTTCTTGTTTTTTTTCTTCAAGAGCTTTTTTATTTCATGTTTCATTCCATGTTTAGTGGGTTAATTATGTAAAAATGGTTGAATTGTGATCTGATGAGGCACGAGAAAATAATCAGGAAAATATCTTAACCCCTCACCTGGTGTGTTGGTATTTAAGCTCTATTGCAGCAGTCGACACGATCCAGCAATACAATCCAGGTGTTTGTAGACATCTGGTGTTAACTCCTGTCATATAAATATGCTTCATAGGTTATTGTGTTTGACTCTCTGAAGGGTGTTTGCCTTATTTTCTTTTCGCCAACCTCTCTCGATACATTATATACAGCCGAAACAGTCTTCATATCATTGTGTTATGTGAGTATTGATGTTTAGGGAAAACGATCTGTATATCAACTGCTCTGGCAATCCCTGTCGGAATTGCGGGTGCCGCCGCCGGAGTTGGAGAAAAGAACCGTAAGTTTATTTATTCCTACCCTGTGGCTCTCTTTCTATTCTTCGATAAATTGATGGTAATTGTCCCAATTATAGTACCTATCACCACTATATCTGATCGTCCTTATCCACCAAACCTTGAGGTTGTTTTGCAATCTAAAGCTCATTAGAGAACAACGCATCATCTCTAGAACATCTGAATTGTTAATATTTGACGACTAACATTCATTGATAGAACTTGATCAATTCCGAAATTATTTACAGAGTAGGAATATGTTGACATGATTAACTCAAATGATTGATAATTGTTACAACGATTGTTAGTATGAGATTGTTAGTATGAGAACTAAAAGTATCGTATGTCTTTCAAGGCAACCTATACGGTATGTGTTTACTATAGTCTATACCATAACTATAATACATGCATATTCTCTTCCTACCCCCGTACAACCCCCCCCCCTCTCCTCAGTACAGTACTTTGTCATGCATACTTTATGTATTGGCTTATGGATATTATTTTGACTAGTACTGTCATTGAATCGTCTCATTCTTTCGCTACCTGTGTCACATTTCATGGTCGCATGAAGATATTCCGCATTAATGATTAGTAAGTAATGATAATAAAAGATTAAACTGTTGTTTATGAAAAATGTATGTTGTAGGTTTCGGGAATTGAGAATTCATCGCACATTCGTCTTGAAAAGGAAAATTTAAATATTTACTCTCTTAAAATATCAGACATGCAACCATAATTCGTGATTTTATCGTTCTGCTTTTCTACTATATCGTAATTCTAGTACCACGTCTCTGATTGGTTTCCTCAGATTGCTGATTGGTTGATTGTTTGCTCAATTGATTGGTTGATTCGTGTAAATCATTCAGTGTATTTAGTCAGCAGCCTTATTGACAACTTTGCTGCTTTCACACGGCTGTGAATCATTTCTGTAGTACATCAGGATAACATATTGATAGCAATATCAAAAGCTAGCTGTTTAAAAATTATTTAGCGGCCTCATGCGTAGCATGAGCTCTCTCTAAGAGACTACTATTTGCAGCCATGATAATTTAACTGATTTGATGGTATATTTTTTATTGAGTTTTGGTTTTATTTTTGACTCAGTACTTTTTTGATTTTTTTTTGTTTTTATCTCTGCGAGATTAAGTTAATTTGAGCCAAACACCGTAGTTGATACTTGATCAATTTTACGCATTAGTGGCCAATTATGTAATACTCAGGTTGCAGCATTCTTGATTGTCTTTTCCTCCATTTTTTACAATTTCCCGCCAAATTTCTCAATGGGTAGCTTTTGCAATAATCTGAAAATTAACGGTTGAGGGACAAAATTTTTTTCCGAGAAGTACATATCGAGGAAAGTAAAGAGGAGCGAGTCATTAGGTCTCAGAGAAAGCTCAATAAAGCCTCCAATTAAAAGTTATCTATTTTTAAACCCCGTAAAATTTTTTATTCATTGATTTTTCATTGAACTTTCGGACTGCTTAATGCCACTACACTGTCAGAAATCCAAAACATTAGTTAGTGTAAAAATTGTAACACTCATTCGCACGGCAACATAGATTACTGTGGTACTTTTTTTCCTTGATTGTGTCAAAAAAGTATTGTCGATATGATTTAATTACTGAAAGTAAAATTTAGGGGTGAATGTTTCCGAAGAAGAGGATAGCAAACAGCCCGAAAACAGTGAAATGTGAAATTTTAGAAAACTGAAAGTACAAATTAAGTAATTTTCTCGGAAGCCGGATTGATCTAGTAGCGGAATTTTTGATGCCTAGCTGCTGGGTTTTGGTGTTTTTTTACCCTCCAAACTTAGTTATGAAACCCTCCAAATTTTTGAAGCCCTCCAAACTTGGTTATTTAAACATTTATTTGAAACTAAATTTACTAACTCTAGATTAGTACCTTCAGTGTACTTCTGACAATATTACTTAAGCAACTTGGCTGAATATTTAATAGCCACTAAGCGATAGCGGCTATTATTGGGGACATCGTGGTTTTTTTTAATTCGTCGTCGCCATCGATGATTCTTACTACCTGACTTCTTGGAATTGACTTTTTCAATGAATTCACTGAATTTTACTGCTTTGGAGTTAAAATTTGTGTACGTGACGTCATTTCTGCTTTTAGGTCAATTGCGTGATTTACTTCACTCAAAAAAATGACTTCTGAACTTACTTATCGAACTTTATTGAACTTAGGAATGGAACACTAATGAAATTTTATGAACATTTACAAGTTAATAGCGTGCATCTAAGTAGTGCCAAACTTTTATGCCCTAATTTTTGATTTTTAGTCTCGAGTTCTTGATTTTGAATATCAATTTTTAAAAAAGTTCTTTTAGTGCTTTTTCCTTATAGACCGTATGTGTCATAAAATTGACAGTCCAATATAACCCAAAAAGTCTAGTGGTCTATTTATGGACTGGTGGTCGATCTGTCTATCATATTCCTTTAGTTTTTTCAATTCATGGAAGGCCACAAGCGTCTATTGCGGCTATTTTCCGGCAATCTGCCGGCTATGTTTATAAATTCTATTTTTGAGCAGCTAAACATAACATGACCATTGCACAAAAGAGTTCATTTTTTATAAAAGTTCCAAACAATAAATAATGACTTAGGTAATGTCCACAAGTTCTTTCATGTCACACGTTGAAATGAGCAAAGTTTTTATCAATGCCAGAGCTCTCTTTCAGCTATGTAGTACCTAGTGTCAGATTCAGAGACACTGTAAAATGTTTTATAGCTTGTGAACTGAAAGGAGCTTACTTGCTGCTTTCTTGTTTTTTTCTTCAAGAGCTTTTTTATTTTAAATCTCTGTTCGCACGTTTTTTTGACTTTTTGTGTCATGAGATGTCATTGGTGTAGTGATTTTAGTAATGATGAGGTGGTAACGGGAGCCAAAGATTGAGTAGTTTGAAGGCGTGGGTTTCTCTCAAACTGGCTAAAGCGTCAAGCGAAAGGAAAAATTGATGTTTGAAGTATTATCGGTTTTCAGATAATTTTTTTAGCTGTTGCAATTTCCTTGTTTTTGTTATTTTTTACTATTTGTGCTTGAAGTTTTGTATGTTCTCCAATGGTAGATAGCTTTCCGTAATTGAAAAGCAAATTGTTTTTTATGAATGTAAAACTATTCAATTTTAAAAAAATTATTAGATGTTCATTTGCTGTCAATCAGTTTGTCGAAATTGTATTAGTCATGCGGTCTTTTTTATGCTTGTCCAATTTTTCGCTTGTCCGATTTTTGACTGACCCACTTGACTTTTTGGGATAAACAGGTAACGCTCAGAGGGCATTAACTTTTCATAGAGCCTTATGCCTAGCCAGTTTTTAAGAATGCGATTCCCAAAATGCTGTTCTGAGGCCGAAGTTTCATGGTTTTAAGAGAGTTCTTTATCTTGGAGAGTTTGACGTCACCCAATTCCACCCTCCTCCACTTTTGGCAGTTTGGACCTCATTCTCGTCCGTCCCTCCCAACCCCCCCCCCCTCCCCACCTCCAATCAGCTGGCCTACCCTCCCAATGATTGCATTTCTGAGCCACAGCTGGGTACTACCGAAGCCAACTGCTCGCCGGTCGTTTGAGAGCAATTCGACCAACGTTAGTCGGTTGTTTTTTAGTTTCGCTGGTATTTGTTGCTCATCTTCCCTTTTAACTTCATCTAGTTGATTGAAAGGCTCATCTGGTCTCTTAATTGATCTTTTTTTTCATTTTATGGATATTGGAGTTCTTTAATTTGAAACTATTTTTTTTATTTTTCCTTTTTTTTATCAATTTTGTTTTGTTACTTGTTTTTTCTTGACAATTCTCGTCGGGTTTTGGAGAAGGTATTAGCGTTTACTTTTTGTAGCTATTGGATTTTATTACTTACACACCACTTGTTTTTAAAAATTATCAGTAAATTTTTTTGACAATTTTTTGTTTTTGTTGTCAGTTAATCCAATGAGTTATACGTGAAGTTTCCAAGGAGTTATAAGTAAGTTATTGGGTATTTCTGGATACTATCAGTTTTAATTTATTTTGACATCCCATGTCTTTGAAAAAGTTTAATGAATTGTGGAATCTTGTCAACGTTTGTTATAGTCTTTGTCATTTTTGTCCCTTAATAGTATTAATATAAAGCTGTGTATTCTCAGGACGATTACTCTGAGGCTTTTTCTGCATGCTATTATTGATTTTCACCAAATTGATGCAGCTTTTTTTTGCTGTAGAACAAAGTGTATAGCAATTTTATTAATCCATGTGGTTTTTTTTTGCAATTTTCCAAATTATGCGGCTGATTTTTTCATAGCGACTTTTTGTCTGATGTATTTTTTGGTCGTTTTTGTCCTCAAGAACGGTATAAACACGTAAAAGCCCGGAGAGCATTAAATCGGAGCCTAACGGACCACTAGTCTCTAAGTATGCGAATCACCGAAACTGACCAGTCTTGTCTTGTCAGAAACGGGCTGTCTTGTTATAGCTGCGAAGCTGTAAGCTGAGCGTAGCTATATTGCGGTGCTCTTGGTTTTTTTTTGTTTCGTCGTCTGACGCTCTTTTTTCGTTTTACATTTGTTCACACAGCAAAGCTGAAAAAGTCAAATATTCTGAATGACTTCTTCCTCTCACTAACAGCATTTGCGCGCGTGACGTCATTTCTCACTCGCTTTAGCGGAGGTTTTCAGGTTATCTGCGTGATTACATTTTGATCATACGTGACTTACCTCACTCAATAAAATGACTTCTGCACTTTAAAACTTGAGTTTAATTTGAATTTGTTTCAGGTCAAAGGAACTCATATGTGCAGTAAAGGTCCCTAATAAGAGGCTTCTGTGGAATGAATGTAACAAGCTTTATTAATTAATCGCTGAAAGTTTTTTAGCCTAGTTTTTTGAGCGGAGTCGATTTTTTTTCAATTTAGATCTGTATCTGTTTCTATCTCTATTATATGGCACGCAGGTCTATTCTTTCGCAGCTATTCCGGCAATCTGCTGGCTATGTTCTTTAATTATTTATTCAAATAAAAATTGGATGCTTTTGGATTTTTATAAAAAGTTTTTGTACTTTTTCGAACGCATGTTCTTGACGTAACTTTTATGATTCTTTTTTTCAAATATTCGTGTTCAAAAGATCTTTTTTGCTATTATGAATAGGGCTTGTCTTGTCTGTTCAATGATAATCTTTACAACTCGTTTGTTTTTAAGCGAATGATTTTTCTCCTTAACACGGCAAAGTTTTCTGCATCTTATTAATTGCTCACTCGCAAAATTTGATGAAATTTTTGTAGCCGTGTGTGTATCTTGTTTATGAAAAATTATTGCTAGACCGTTATTGTGATTTTGTTCTAGAACCTTCTTCATTTTCTTGAGTGGCTTTTTTCACACTTCTGTTTCTGTTTTTGTTTGTTTCTGTTTTTGAGTGATCTAAATTGCTCTCTTTCTGCATCTAGTTGATTGAAAGGCTCATCTGGTCTCTTAATTGATCTTTTTTTCATTTTATGGATATTGGAGTTCTTTAATTTGAAACTATTTTTTTATTTTTCCTTTTTTTTATCAATTTTGTTTTGTTACTTGTTTTTTCTTGACAATTCTCGTCGGGTTTTGGAGAAGGTATTAGCGTTTACTTTTTGTAGCTATTGGATTTTATTACTTACACACCACTTGTTTTTAAAAATTATCGGTAAATTTTTTTGACAATTTTTTGTTTTTGTTGTCAGTTAATCCAATGAGTTATACGTGAAGTTTCCAAGGAGTTATAAGTAAGTTATTGGGTATTTCTGGATACTATCAGTTTTAATTTAATTTTGACATCCCATGTCTTTGAAAAAGTTTAATGAATTGTGGAATCTTGTCAACGTTTGTTATAGTCTTTGTCATTTTTGTCCCTTAATAGTATTAATATAAAGCTGTGTATTCTCAGGACGATTACTCTGAGGCTTTTTCTGC
Source organism: Convolutriloba macropyga (assembly GCF_964194025.1). NCBI lineage: Eukaryota > Metazoa > Xenacoelomorpha > Acoela > Convolutidae > Convolutriloba > Convolutriloba macropyga. The sequence continues at coordinate 63,518,781 of NC_134469.1, read as the reverse complement.
ATGTTATTATTGATTTTCACCAAATTGATGCAGCTTTTTTTTGCTGTAGAACAAAGTGTATAGCAATTTTATTAATCCATGTGGTTTTTTTTTGCAATTTTCCAAATTATGCGGCTGATTTTTTCATAGCGACTTTTTGTCTGATGTATTTTTTGGTCGTTTTTGTCCTCAAGAACGGTATAAACACGTAAAAGCCCGGAGAGCATTAAATCGGAGCCTAACGGACCACTAGTCTCTAAGTATGCGAATCACCGAAACTGACCAGTCTTGTCTTGTCAGAAACGGGCTGTCTTGTTATAGCTGCGAAGCTGTAAGCTGAGCGTAGCTATATTGCGGTGCTCTTGGTTGTTTTTGTTTCGTCGTCTGACGCTCTTTTTTCGTTTTACATTTGTTCACACAGCAAAGCTGAAAAAGTCAAATATTCTGAATGACTTCTTCCTCTCACTAACAGCATTTGCGCGCGTGACGTCATTTCTCACTCGCTTTAGCGGAGGTTTTTAGGTTATCTGCGTGATTACATTTTGATCATACGTGACTTAACTCACTCAATAAAATGACTTCTGCACTTTAAAACTTGAGTTTAATTTGAATTTGTTTCAGGTCAAAGGAACTCATATGTGCAGTAAAGGCCCCTAATAAGAGGCTTCTGTGGAATGAATGTAACAAGCTTTATTAATTAATCGCTGAAAGTTTTTTAGCCTAGTTTTTTGAGCGGAGTCGATTTTTTTTCAATTTAGATCTGTATCTGTTTCTATCTCTATTATATGGCACGCAGGTCTATTCTTTCGCAGCTATTCCGGCAATCTGCTGGCTATGTTCTTTAATTATTTATTCAAATAAAAATTGGATGCTTTTGGATTTTTATAAAAAGTTTTTGTACTTTTTCGAACGCATGTTCTTGACGTAACTTTTATGATTCTTTTTTTCAAATATTCGTGTTCAAAAGATCTTTTTTGCTATTATGAATAGGGCTTGTCTTGTCTGTTCAATGATAATCTTTACAACTCGTTTGTTTTTAAGCGAATGATTTTTCTCCTTAACACGGCAAAGTTTTCTGCATCTTATTAATTGCTCACTCGCAAAATTTGATGAAATTTTTGTAGCCGTGTGTGTATCTTGTTTATGAAAAATTATCGCTAGACCGTTATTGTGATTTTGTTCTAGAACCTTCTTCATTTTCTTGAGTGGCTTTTTTCACACTTCTGTTTCTGTTTTTGTTTGTTTCTGTTTTTGAGTGATCTAAATTGCTCTCTTTCTGAAATAATGTAGTTGCTTATATGAAAGCTATTATGAGCGAAAGAGAATCGAAGCCATTGTAGCTATGCGATCAGGATGTCAGAAAGACATCGTAGCGGTCCCGATTTGGAACATCTGTTTGGTCGCTTTTTTGCACCCATAAAACATTTCTGAGCTAGGCCCCCTATAATTTGAATCGCCCGCCTGTCGTTGAGAGCTATTCATCCGACTTTATTCGGCTTCTGTTCAAATCTCCTCACTGAATGCATTTCCACAAGTGGTTATTTATTTTGTTAGAAATTAACGGTATGCTAGTCGCGAGCAGTGTTACTACTGTTTTTCTTGCTTCGAATTTTGCGGAGTTCTTCAATATTTCGACATAGCGTCGAATATTATCATCAATTGGATGAAGTTGCTTGCGATGGAGATTGATTATCTTATGATAGTTTGATTTTCATTGGTGGCTAATTTTCTGTTGAGGGTTCTTCCGTGGAAAATTGTTATTCCAATCCAGAAAGCCTAATAATTGCACATATCTTCCGTAGTAGAGCTTCTATTAGCTATTTTGTTTCTTGAGTTTTCGAGGCAAATTCTTGACTGTTACACGTGTGGTTGTGGGCTTCCTTCCTTCGTGTAGCATATCTTACTCTAATAGCTCTTGCCTATCGTATATATGATAGATTGTGTAATTTTTAAGGTAGCCAGACCTTCGAGGGCACACCGAACGATAATCACTATTTTGAAAAACTCAAAGTCATCATTAATCGTAAGTAGAGACCAACTGTTGTTGTCTACCTTGTTGGGCTGGGGGTGACTGGGTCTGAAATTAAATCAAACATTAAGACAATCATGTTCTTTGATTTTCTGCAAGCCCAGTATTGGCAAATGTGGGCACCAGGTTCCATTGGTGGTCACATCTATTTTTGCGCCCAGCTTAAATTGAACGATAGTTAACACCGAGTTACACCAAGGAATATAGAGTTAAGTAATTATTTTAGAATGTGAAGTTGACATCTATCGAAGATTATCATGCACTAGTTTTGCTCGGAGAAGTCGGATTAAAGTATATATTTGGTCGAGTGAACAGATGGAACTGCTTGGTGGAAAAAGGGTTTCCCATTGTCGCTGTCACATTCTTGGTGTCGTGGCTAAAGTTCTGGAGCTGGGCTGTGTAGCAATTATCATAGATTGGTTTTTATCTTAGCAGATATTGAACTGGACTGAATATTAGGGTGATAAATGAAGTGTGCTGCATAATGATGTTCATTTTATTTGCTTGTTTTCTTCACTCTGTCAATCATTACCCACATGTAATGCTCTGTGTGACACAAATGAGATAATGGCAATATTGTGTAAATATTCGTATTAATGAGATCATCGAAAGAGAATACTAGCAGCCTCTAATTCACTAACTATAGCTGCTAGAAAGATGTTCGCAATTAACAACTGTTACTGTTTTCAGCCTTAGTCCGTAAGTGCACAAATTGAATGACCATTTCGATATGACTATTATTACTATCATTCTTACTATTGATTATCAATCATCTATTGAGACAGCTGTACTTTGGGCACTTCAATACACTACTTCATCATGTCTGTGTATTATATCTGAGCCAAAATTCATAAAATAGATCGGACATTGTTTCGTTCATGACTCCGTTCTCGTGGACTCTGATTCCACAGACGCACTCATTGAGACCAGCTACAGTTAAATACTTGAGATATGTCTTGAAATGCCCTCTTACTGGGCAGTTGGAAGTTAGCCAAAGAACCGGCACGCCAGACTGGCCGTCGAAGCGCGCCCCTTTTGGGTGATATAGGCTTTTAACGTAAGCATTTAATTATGATACGAAGTTTATCACCTGTTCCTGAATGGAAGTCGGTCTCAATGTGCGCGTTATAAAATTTGATGGGGAGTTTGGTGTATAATTAGGGTTGACTTGTTTGAAGAGCAATTCAGTGTGTAGATTACAATATTGCCTCCTTGTGACTGATCATTTGATGTATAGAAATAGGAAATGGCCACTGTCAAATAATAGACTATCAACTTTACAAAGTCACACCCTTTTGTGTTTTGGGCTCTTTGAATTGCGTGTTAGTAAGATGTTCAAAAGTCCGTTAAATTTTGCAGCTTAATTTAAAAGGCGTGTGAAAATGCAAAAACTCGATATTTCGTGGAAACAGGTTGTCTGACTTTAACTTTAATAGCCTGCAACAGGCAGTAACAAAATATTTTTTCAGTAACTTTTTAATTGAAACTATGAACATTGCAACTTGGACGAAAAAATGCACTCTCTGGACGCGTCTGGCCTCAAGTTTTAGAGCTGACCGCTATTAGATAAAATTTAATTCAGTTTAAGTTCAAAATACCAACAAGATAGAGCGCGGTTTTAAAAAAAACGGGAAAACAACGAGAAACAAGTGTTACATGTATCTCGTTGTGAAGTACTGTTTGAAGCAATTGTATAGGCGCGTGTCTTGTGAAAATTTTTTCTTGATAGTTTTCTGGATCTTTTGTGCCCCCACCCCAGCTTAGTGGGTGCATATTATTTGCACCCCCAGACGCACGTGCCATGCTTTTACATAATGATTTACTATGTAATGGCACGTGCTCTGTAACTGGGGGGAGCATAACGTACTGGGGGGCACAAACGGAAAAATCTTAAGTGACTTTCACGCTTGACTTGCAGGCGATTGTAATCGAGGATATTAATTGTACGTTAGAAAAGCCGGAATAGCTTGGTAGTCAAGGACGAAGCAGGGCTTTCGGAGACTGCTGGATTGGACGGCATCCTCCCCGAAAAAAGTCCAACGTTTCCACAAATATAAATTTCCTAGATTAGGGCAAAAATTTTAGACCTATCGATTGCACTTGCACTGGTATTCAAATCATTTGAAAATTTAATAAACTGTTTCGTTTTTTTTAGAAAACTCCTTGTTTAAAATGAAGGTCTTGTTTTTTTTTCACGCCGGGTTTTTTTTGGATCGCATTTCATCAATCCGCCTGAAATTTGAAAGCCACTTCCGAACGGTCCTGATTTTGTCCCAGGTCGGGGTTTCGTACAATTTTTAAAACATGGTGATTTGCTATACTTATACCTTGTCGTCTTTTAAACAGTTTTATCAAAATTTTAGTTTTGTATCTCACCTATCTATTTTTTTGCTAGCACTTTGTTTGTCAATCAAGTATGTTTAGCAGCTATTATTAGGTTTGTACATTATGTTGAAATGCAATAATTTTTCATTCACTTGTACTGGTTTTTATGAATCTTTGAAGTGCATATGACAATTTTCAAAAGTGCCATGGTTTTCTAAAAAAATGTTTCATTTATTTTGATGATACCAGAGTTGGTTTCTGGCTAGCGTGATTACATTTACAACAGATTTTTCTTTTTTGTTGCATGCGAGTAAAATATTGAATTTTCTGTCGGGTTAATGATTTTTTTAATTGCTCTCAAACAAAACAATTATTGTGAACGTCCTTTTTATTCAAAATTTTGTACTATATTCTTTTGGTTTCTCTAGAGACTTTTTCACTTCTTGATTTTGCGTGACCTAATGCCATTGTAGGCGTTTAGGAGATAAAACGAGCCTATTAGCTGAGTGTAAGTACTTCAATCTAGGACGCAGGAGGTCCTGCGTTCGAATCACTCTATGTTCGGCTTCGGACCCATGAAGACACGTTTTTTTTTCTACAGTGACCTCCTGTCCAGTAAATTGCCCCTCCTGTCGTTTTTTCAAAGCGACGTTTTTTAAATTTATCTGTCTGCATCGGTACCCTCAACTTTTGGTCCCTGTTATCAGATTTGATTGATAAATGTGGCTGCAATTGTCTTGTTCTGTTGGTTTAAGGTTAGGCATTCTATGGAAAGTTTTTTAAAACTTTTTTTGAATAGAATTTTGAGTTTTTGTTGGTCGAATTACTCGAAGGCTCATCCTAAAATATGGTATAAACAGGTAAAGTCTGGACTGCTTTGATTCGCTGAGTTTCTCTTAGCTCTTAACTATTCTCTAGGTATACAATTCACCGAGGCTGCTGATAAAACACAAAATCATGATGTTAAAGTCCGTTTTTGCTATTGGACTCCCCTTACTCCGTCCATGCCCCCAATGTACCTCCCCTTAAGTAAGTCCCCCTAAGCTCATGCTGGCTCCTACCGACGCCAACAGCTCGCCATCGTTTAGTGATGTTTGTGTAATTGATCACTGTTTTTACACCGGAGAACGAAACTTGACCACTGCAATGTGTTCGGACTTGTTTTAAAATATGCTGATATCTCAGTCTTTAAGTTTCAGTCTTTAAAAGGCAATTTGCAAAACCTCAAATGTCATCCGTTATTTCCCAAATTTTCCAGATTATTGCGATATTCAGCAATCTATGAAATTAATACTCTAATTTGATCAATCGCCTTTAATAGAAGGATAGAAGGAGTACGGTCATCTTTATGAGGACCTTCTTTTTGAAAGACATGAACAACAGAATGTTTTTGTTTCAAAGTTTGTAAGCTTAAAATGCTAAGCAGAGGTCAAAACTTTATCTGAATGTGTTTTAGATGCATAAGAAAATATGGATATTGGAAGGCCTTCACTTTCTGAAAGGCTCCTAAGACAGAACATTTTTGTATCAAATCTTTTTTAAACACGACCGAGTTAAGTTTTAAAGTATGTAAGTTCAAAATGAGTTCCTGGAAATTTAGGAATAAAAAATTTTGGTTCATGTTCGTGAGCCTTCTATCTTATCATTAATTGTGCTAAAAATTGGATGTTGTGTAAGACTGATTAAGTAGGGATGGCTAGATGCTTACTGGTGATTGGTGGCTGTTAAGATTCGATTCTGAAAGTATTAAATGGGGTACTTTAAGCTATAGACTGTGGCTGGCTTATACTTTTTAATGAATTGTTTGAATGAAAGTAATGTGTAAATTTAAATTAAGCCCCTTTCACTCATTTTGTGTATTCTTATTTAGTAGAATAATTTCATTTTTAGTTCTGATTCTTAGAAAGAGCTCTTCTCTGTCTGAAAATCCATCCGTTTCCTTTCATCTTGAATAGAGTATGTTTAGCTACTTCTTATTTCTTAACGGATGCGTCAAAAGTTTCAGAATATGCTTGACTGGCGATGATAAACACGTATGGCTTTGTTACGGAATCTGTTCATTTTGGGCTTTAATCAATAATTCTCAATGATATTGCTTCTTCTTTCATAACCAAATGTTATCAAACTCCGCAAGGAACCGTTGCCGTAAGAAAATTGAAGAATGAATATGAATTGGTTTCGAAGTGTTTTAAATTCAGTTTTAAATATTTCCTATTAGCAATTGTTGTTAGCCGCTAAAATACACGACTTGCCTGGGACTGTTAGAAAGGGAAAGATAGGGGAGGGTGGGCTGATGTTTCATTGGTGTTGTTGTTTGAGCTGGACATATAAACATCAGTAACAGCAGCCCACTCCTCCCCTTTTTGACTCTTCGGTGTTAAATCTTGAGTGTCTGGACGTGCGTGTTAACCTGTTCTGTTATCACGTGTGATTCTTCATGCAAATATGATGGTTATACTAATAGTGTTGTGTATTGTGGTTTAGAGATGAATGGATCTTCTGGGCCTAACAATGGGGCAGTAGCCCCCCAGACCATCATGGAGAACGGGGAAAGCGAGATGATGGAAGAAAAGAAAGGGGGAGGGGAACAGATGGATGACGAGGAGGATGAAGATGACGTATGTGAATATTTAACCGAATCATGCATTATTATTGTAATGCTTTTTGTTTAGCTATTATGAAGTTTTCATTCAATATTACAATTTTTCTGGTAGCTTATAACTTCATTTTGATTTCTGCAAGCCTTGTTTTTGTGTGTAATTTTATGCATATCGAAATATTCTGCGAAGAGATACAAAAATGGTATCATTGAAAGGTTAAATTGATCCTTGAAAATATTGAGCTCTAAGAATTTTATTTTCATTAATCGTTTCATAAAAGGCGCCCAGATTACATTGCAGAACTGAATTCAATTTCGTCTCTCTGAAATCAAAAGTTGCTGATCAGTTTTTACGAGATTGTGATCTAGTAATATGATAGCGCTTTGGGAATTAAGTCAAATGCATTGCGATATAGTGAGTGGTTACGTGTTCAACCTTGGGATCTACAGCGTTTACTTCTCTATATCTAATAGAAATTGATTATGAATCTGGTTGAGACTTTGTGCTGAAGCACAATACAAGTCCACCTTGTTTGTGACATTAGGGCGCAGTGACGCTGGCATGGCCCTCGGAGAAACCCTGGTACCGAAAGCTGCTCTACCTGTGTCTGCTGCCGATCATGGTTCCCCTAGTGTTAACAATCCCCGACCCCAAGAGGGGCAAACCGGGAAGCAAATCGGCCAACAGCCCCTTCGCCTTCTGGGGCTACAACCTTTTCGTCCTTTCTTTCATCATGAGCATCCTTTGGATTGCAGTGTGGTCCTACCTCATGGTCTGGTGGGTGGAGCGAACAGGCTGGCTATTCTGCATACCCTCTGTGGTAAGTCATGGTCTTCTTTTGATCTAAAACGAAAACCTTAGTGTTGCATTATTGTGTTCCCTACTGAAAAAAGGGTTCGATGTGTTTAATTAATAGCCGCCCTCATCTTCTCAGCCGGCTATTATAGCGCTCCTATTTTTACGACTCGAAGAGGAGTATTGGGTAAGTCCTTTTTTTAATCAATTTTATTGGAGTGAATTTTGAAGCGGGAAATGAAACGCGTGAAAAAATTTGGAGATTTGGGTGCTGAACAAAAGTGAAAAGCGGAGTGAAAAGAGAGTGGTTTTTGTTCATACCACTGTTTTTGAGAGAGCGAAAAATTGATGTGTGAAAAAATTTTCTCTAAGCGACCGAATTTTTTTGTTCACGTGCGGCTTTTTGAAAGCAGTTTTTTTGCAACTTTTGATGGTTATGAGGTCTGATTATGATATTGTATTAGTTTTAGGCTTGTTTTGATAGTAATTGAAGGTTTCAACCAGTTAATTTGAGTTTGATACTAATTTGGAGGTTTTTGATCAGTTTTTGCTGATTTTTAGACGAAATTTAATGATTTTCCGCCTGTTTTTTTGTTTTAATGCTTTAAGTGGGATTTGATTAGAAGCTTGTTACTTAAGGAGTATTCATATACCAATTGACTAAAGCTTTCTTGGTATAAATCACCTTTTCTTAGGAAAATTGACAGAAAAATTGAGAAATTTTAAAACCATTTTTCTTATTTTTTTTGAAGTTTTTCTTTTTTTTAATCTTAGACAACTTTCTTAGCCTATTATGATTTGCCCATTGTTTTGCGAGCTTTTCATTGCTCTAATTGCAAAGGAATTTTGTTTCCTTGTACTATTAAAAAAACTCAATTTAAAAAAACTTTATAGTTTTTATAGTTTTTTTTGTTCAATTTGTTTATGAATGCCGTTTCTATTCTTCCTTAAATGTTTTATGGCATTTGTGGAGGGTCAGGGTTCACAATTGTTGTTCTAATTGTTTAGTCATAAGTATGGGCAATTTTCTCCTTCGAGTCGTTTCTGGAATTCTTCCGGCTATGTTTTTTTTTCACTTCGTCGAACTTTTTTTCGCTTTACCATTTTGCCGCTTTTTCGACATTTTGCGTGAAATCTTTCTGACTTCTCTAGGCTAGTTTCTCTCTCCTCTCATTCTGCTAAAAGTGAATTTGAACATCAGTTGCTCAGCAAAGAAATTCAAAATGAACAGAGTCAGTATAAAAAATCGAAGTCAGAAATAGAAACGGGATAAACTCATAAAGCCCAATTTTAGATGCCCGCTATTTGAATGTCGTTCCTATAAGTCTTAGTTACCATCTCTTATGCTTATTGGTATTGATAGTAGCCCCTGTAGCTTCTCTCTAAGAAACAGAAGTATGTTCAGTTGAGTTCTTCAGGCGGATCTTTATGAGTGATCTAAGTTGCTCCCGTTCTGAAATATTGTTTGTTAATAGCTCTCAAATGAATTTTAGCAATTATAGTAGTCCTGTCGGTCTTTTCAATTCGATTTTTTGCTTGACCAATTTTTTGTCTGACGTTTTTGACTTTTCTTCCTCAAAAACGGGATAAACATGTAGCGCCCGGCGGGCATTAAGAGCTCTTAGAGCCTTTCAGCTCTGTTTCAGCACAAACTGTTTTGGAGACTTATACCTATGGTGTGAAGAGCGGTTTTTAGAGGTTGAAGAACCCCCCCCTCACGGGGGACACCCGCTCTTAACCCCCTCCACCCTCATTTGGCCCCACCCCGCTTAAGGCTTTCACCGTATTAAGAGAAGACCACCCCACTTGACCCCTCACTATTACCCCCACCCCGGCCGCGCTCTTGCCCCAACCCACTGTTGCACTCCCATCAACCTTTCGGTGCGCAACCACCCCCCCCCCCTGTGTCAAGCTACTGACGAACAACCGCTCGCTAAAAACCAGCAAAGTTATACTTATTTTCACAATTTTTTTCAAGCTTTTTGAAAATTTGTCTTTGAGTTTTTAAAAGTTTTAATACCCTTGGTGTCGAGGAACATACTCTAGGGTTTGACAATAGGTTACTGCATAGTTTTTGGCGGCTACACAATGGTTTCAACATTTAAACATTGGGAATTTTATTATTTTTGACTAATCTTGCAATTTATTTTCATTTATCATTTTTGTCATTATTCAAGTTTTCCCCTTTTGACAGGCCAGTAAAACTTCCTAAGATTTGATAATAAGTTACTGAAAAATTTTCGTTGGCCATGGAATAGTTTTGAATTTTTTCGTATCACAAATTTTTGATAAAATTTTCGATAAAATTTTTGTTCTTTTTTAGTTTTATTCAGCCTCAAGAGCCACGCAACCTCCTATAGGGTTTGATATTAGGTTGCTGTATAGTTTATAAATAAAATGGAATGTTTTTCAAGATTTTAAGACCACGAATTTTAGCATTTTTTTTAAAAAGTTTTTGCAATTTTCAAGTCTTGAAATTGTTTGTAATTTTCGGTTTCTCCAGCCTCAAGAGCCAAGAAACCTACTCTACAGTTTGATAATAGGTTTCGGCATGGTTTCTAGGTGTAATGGAATGTTTTTCAAGATTTTAACATAAGGAATTTTTGTATTTTTTTTACAAAACTTAAACTTTTTTCAATTTTTGGACATTGTCATTATTCAAAGATTTTCAATCTCGGGGGTCTGAAAACCTCCTTATGGGTTTGATGATAGGTTGCTGAATTGTTTCTTGTGGTAATGGAATGGTTTACAACATTTTAACATCACGAATTTTAGCATTTTTTGATAATTTCTTATTTTTTTCGAATTTTTTATTAATTATTGTCATTATCTAATTTTTTCAGTCCCCAGGAGCCAGAAAACTTCCTAGAGGTTTTATTGACAGGTTACTGAAAAAATTTTTTGGCCGTGGAATAGTTCTCAACTTCTTAATATCACAGATTTTTGGTTTGGCCAAGTTTTTTAAAAATTTTCGTCCTTTTCTAGGTTTATTGAGCCTCAAGAGCCAAGCAACCTCCTCTAGGGTTTGGTTAAGTTTACTGTATAGTTTCTAGATGTAATGAAATGTTTAAGACTTTAACAACACGAATAATTGCATTTTTTTTAAAAGAAAAATTGCGATTTTCAAGTTTGAAATTGTTTGTCAATTTAGGTTTCTCCAGCCTCAAGAGCCAAGGAGACTCCTCTGGGAATCGATAATAGGTTTCTGCATAATTTCTAGGTATAAGGGAATGTTTTTCAATATTTTAACATCTAGAGTTTTAGCGTTTTATTGACAAAACTTGCAAGTTTTTTCAGTTTGTTTGACATTTATTGTTATTATTCAGATTTTCAGCCGCTGGGGTCAGAAAACCTCCTTGAAGGTTTGATAATCGGTTTTTGCATAGTTTTTGGTTATAATGGAATGGTTTTCAACATTTTAACTTTACGAATTTTAGCATTTTTTTTGAAAAATTTGAGATTTTCATATTTTTCTTTAATTTTGGTCATTATCTAAATTTTTCCGGCCCCGGGAGCCAGGAAACCTTCTGTAGGGTTTGAAGATAGTTTATTGAAAAAATGTTTGGCCGTGGAATAGTTCTCAACTTTTCAGTTTCACAATTTTATCGAGTTTTTGATAAAACTTGCAATTTTTATGTATTTGAAAATTTTTCCTTTTTAGTTTTATTCAGCCTTAGGCGCCAAGCAACCTCCTCTAGGATTTGATAATAGGTTACTGTATAATTTCTAGAAGTAATGAAAAGTTGGTCAGGATTTTAACATTACGAACTCATGCAATTTTAAAATAAAAATTGGCAATTTTTCCAAATTTCTAGAATATTTGAATGTTTTTGGTTTTGGTGCACTAGGGTCCATGGACCTCCTCAGAGGTTTGATAGTAAGCTTCTGCACAGTTTCTAGAGTTAATAGAATAGTATCGTTATTTTAATGACTCGAATTTTGGCAATTTTTTAATTTTAATTTTAAAATTTTTCGAAAAATTATTATATTCCAACTTTATGGATCTTTAGTAGGTATTTCTTTGAAATAGCGATATTGGATAGTCTCTTGAGACAATTAAATGGTTCTGAAGATCTTTATATCACGAGTTTTAGCGAGATTTTGTTTAAAATAGCAATTGTTTTTAGAATGTTTGAATATTTTTCTTGAGTTTGACGATCATTACTGGCCAACGAAGTCTTGCAGATTGGTTACATGACAGAAGTCCAGAGACACAAAATTTTTTGGAACATTTTCTTCGCTGCGAAATGTGGAAACTTTTCTTTTAATTTTTGCACTTTCAGTTTTCTATATGATGTAATTACTAACAATGCTAGAAAACTAGAGTCGAATCTCATCATTGAAATTTTTCCTAGCTCTCTGTCTCTTTGTGTTGGTTGATGTTTCTTTCCTTCTGTTTCTCTTTCACGTTTGCATCTCTCATGCACTCTATATCTCTCTCTCGGCCCTTTTGTTGATGTCGCACTTCAGCGGCTGTTATGTGGCGTGCTTTCGTAGTCTATTACCCTAAGCTCACGCCCCTTCAATCAAGCCAACTGCTCGCCGGTCATTTAAGAGCAATTTGACTGACGTTAGTCGGTAATGGTTTTCTGCTTTTAATTGCTCTTGAACGAATCTCATAGCAATTATTGTAAACATGTTGCTCTTAATGCAAATTGTTTTGCTTGACCATTTTTGCGCTTTTCTAGATTATTCTTTGACTTCTCAAGTGACTTCTCACGCTCTCATTTTTCATTTCAGAGTGATCTCTTTTGCTCTTACTCCGAAGTAAAGCTTGGTGCTATTATTAAGTTGGTTGCAGCATAGCAACAAGAAGGGCCTGACAGCCGAGTGGTCAGTGCATTTCTTCACGGATCGGGAGGTCAATGGTTTGAAAAAATTTTCCCTAGCAGATTTCTTTGTTCACCTGAGGCTTTTTCAGGCTGTTTTTTTGTTTTTAATAGCCGCAAAGCGATAGCTGAGGTTTTTGTTGGCCTTCTCTTGTTTTTTTTATTCAAAGATTTCGAATTGTATTAGGGCGGTGTTTTTTTAAGATTTTTTCCCACATTATGATGAGTTTCGGAGTCAAATTGGAGTAGTGATTTTGGTCACGTCGAAACAGGAAATGGGGCGAAAAAGTGAGTGGTTTTGCGGCTTGAAATATTTTTACTTTAATTTTAAAGTAGAGTGAGAAAACGGTGTTTTTTATGCATATTGACATTGATTTTCAGTTTTTTAAATTTTTTTAATCTGATTTGTTTTTCGAAATGTGTTCCCAAGGCACTCAGTCCGCTCTAGGTCTGTTTAGTCAATGAAAATTCTTTGATTTGTACGTCAGGATTTGCCCTGATATTTTTTTTATTTCGTAAACAGGATTTTTGTTACAACCATCTGACGTCACTATCACCACTTCAGATCCGCTTTTTGTTCATTCGTTCATGCAACTTGAACTGAATTGCATGCTTGACATCATTTTATACTCTTAATGGAGATTGTTTTTTGTCCATTTGCGTGATTAAGTTTTGGTCACATGTGACTTAGCTCACTCTCAAAAATGACTTCCTCACTCTGATATTGACTTTCCTTTACTTCAATTCAAAGAGATAATGTCAAATGAGTGTGTGTCACTCTAAACTGAAGGGTACTTTTGAGGGCAGCTAATAGAATTGGCAGTACGTTAACCTTACTCTTAATATACAACAGCCCAGCATTTTGAAAAAATGTTTTTTGGTCTGTTTCTTTTACCATCTTGAGACTGCAGATCTACTAAGCTATTGCGACTATTTTCTGGCAATCTGCGAGCTATGTTTTTGCATTTGGAAAAAGCTTCAAAATTGTCGTTTTTAAATGCTCTGAAACGGAGTTTGAATCATATATTGTGAACGTCTTTTTGCGCTTGACAGTTCTGCGGCTTTGTTTTAGAACATTCTTTGACTTCTTGAGTGACTCTTTCACGCTTGAGGAGTTCTTCATTTTTGAGCATCTAAGTTGCTCTTTTTCTGAAATAAAGTTTGTTGCTAGTATAAAATCTATTGTGAGCGGTAAGGAATCAGCGCCATTTTTTGCACTCATTTCTTTGCACATTTTTGCACACTCCCTCTAAATAAAATCGCGCCCGCCGGTCGTGACCGGTTTCTGATGTGCGCCATTATTGGTTATATGGTACAAACACACTGTATGGTGGTCAATTTTGATTGCTCTCGGACTTTTTGAAGCACCTGTTTTAGTTGCAGTTCCCTTTTTGAGCAATTTTTGAAATTTTTTGTCTCAACTTTTTTAAAACAGTTTGTAGCAATTACATAATTTTTTTGTTTGTGTTACCGACTTTTTATCTGACCATTTTGTCCTTTTCGGTGACCATTTAGGACTTTTCATCCTAAAAAACGAGATAAGCAGCTAAAGCCTTGAGGTTAATTTGTCGCCGAGCAGTTATCTTAGAGCTTTTTTACTCTCCTAACTGCACAAATTCAAATTGATGGGCAGTGATTTGGTGATTTAGACCCCCACCCCCCTCACCAAAGTCAAATCCTCCACCATAACGCCAACCGCTCGACAATCGGTTGAGAGCAATCGACCCAACGGTAGTCGGCTATTTGTGAGTTTTGCGTGGTCTGAGTTTCTTTCTTATTAATTGATCTCAAGTTTGTAGCAATTATTTTATTCCTGTGGTATTTTAATGCAATTTTTCGCTTGACCAATTTTTTGTCTGACCCTTTTGACTTTTCGTCTTGAAAAACGGGATAAACAGGTGAAGCTTGGAGGGAAATCAGGGCTCCGAGAGTCTTTCGGCTTACTAATACTCTAAGTGTATGCTATTCACCGAAACTATTTTGGAGACATAAATTCATGGTGTGAATCGCGGTGTTCTTAGGGCTTGACCCCCCCCCCCCCCTCCACTTCACCCCCTCCCCACATCAGCTTTTTCACCCACCCCCCCCCCCCCCGCCCATCCTCTGCACATTGTTCCACCCGTAACCGAGCGCGCTCAAAAGTCAAATCAAAACCGCTTTGAAATAAGTTGCATTTTTAACTTCCAATCTGGTGTATAACGTCATTTTAGAACTATTAATGAATTTCCCCACTCCCTGGCTGAAGCTGACTACAATATAGAATGTAGCCACTGCCAGAGAGCAAGTTGTCTGATGTTTGTTTGTTATGAATAATTAGGCCTCGGAAGTACAAAACAACGAAAAAGAGGCTTATTAACTTCTCTCGAACGAAGTTTGAAGCATTTGGTGTTGTGTATAGGATGTGTTTTCAATGCAATATTTTTGTTTTACAATGTTTTTCACTCTTTTTTTGTTTTAATACTTTTTAAGAATATTTCTTCACTCTTCGTCCAAAGAAACGGTTAAAACTCGGGGGCATTAAGGTGTTGTGTAACCCTCTTAGAGCCTTAATAGGCTCTGAGTGTTTGGTTCACCCAAGTTGTTGAAGAAGCAGTACTTCATAGCCAAGTTTGAATTTTGGTCGGTCTGAAACAACACAGGCAGTTTTTTTTAGAGCTGTTAAAGGTCTATTATATTTGTTGTTCATTTAGATTATGGGTCTGACGTTTCTGGCCGCTGGTACCAGTGTGCCCGATCTAATCACCAGCTACTTGGTGGCCAAGAAGGGCTTTGGTGACATGGCACTCTCCTCCTCCATCGGAAGCAACCTCTTCGATATCTGTGTCGGGTAACTGAACAACACTTGATCTTGACCATATCTGTTCATACGTTTCCAGCTTGTTTTCCTGAAGCTTGCAAATGCTTCGGTTAATTTTAAAAAAGACTCAAAAAGTTGCAATGACAGCTAAAAATTTTTTGTGAGTTTTAATTTATGCTAATATAAACTCAACATTTTCAGGAAGGGGAAATTACGGCACTTTAAGGATATTTCCTTATTACTAAGAACATTATTGGCTTGTTTCAGGGCAACTTTGCTCATTGCTCACGCGATTAGTTATTCGAATGTGTGAAAACCAAGGAAAACCCGAATCTAGTGTTAACACCAGCGTTAGAATTGAGGCCATTTTTAAGTGCTCTCAAATAAAGTCGGACAATTTTAGTCTTTCTGGTCTTTTTTATGCGATTTTTCGTACTACGAAGTTTTCGTAGACCGTTTTTTTGTTCGTCAGACCATTTGAATTTTTGTCCTCAAATACAGGATGAACAGGTAGAGCTCGGAGGAACTTAAGTTCTCTTAGCCTTACGGCTCACTAATCTCGCCCTCACTCACCCTCCCTCATGCTCGCCTCCCACCTCCTCCATTGAGCTAAAGGTAGCCTCCCTAAGATAACGCTAGCTGCTGACAAAACCAGCCGCTCAGTCGTTTTAGAGCAATTCGCGCGACGTTATTCGGTTGTTTAGTTGAATCTATTGTGGTGTCATTTATAGTCTGCCTATTCCGTGGCTGATCTATGTGGCACTGAATTCTCTCGGCAGCAACCCCAGCCTCAGCTCAGCCGACTACTTTGCAATCGAGGTGACCTCGGATGGCATGTTCTGCTACATCCTCATGCTCTTCTCAATGCTCATCTTCATATTTGTCCTCATCATGGCCATGCAGTGGCGCCTCAACAAGATCATGGGCGTGGTCATGCTATTCCTATATTTCCTCTTCCTCATTTTCGCCGTCCTCATCGGATTCGGCACCATCAACTGCAACATCACCGGCCATTGACCTACCTCTTAACCCCTTCGCCCTCCCCTTCCCTTGGAACAATATACACAACCCGCGCGACTAGCACCACCAACCCAGCACTCATATCTACCCAATTCACGACACCGGAACAGAACACCGCTGAATTTTATGAATTAGGTCAGAAGTTGAAGACGAGACAGTAGTCCATGAATGACATTTGTAATGATAACTGGATGATTGGGGCTAATATTGCTAATAAGAACAATTGATGCCTCCTATCATTACTAACCGTCTGTCGAATCACAATGAGACACTTCTCAGTGCTGCCTGCATTTAGTAGCTCACCTTAACGTAGTACAGATAAATTACTACCATTCTGCGGAAATACACCGCTCCGCTAATCAATATTCGTGTATCCAAAAGAATTCAAGGATGGCAAGTTGAAAGTTGCCCTCTCGTTCACTCACTTCTCTCTGCAGCACTTTAGAGTAATTGGAAAGCGCCTATCTAATTGACGTAATCAGAAGATAGAGAGATGATTTCTGCTAAGCGATATGGATTTCAACCAGAAACTAACTCAGGCGAACCGTTTTATTTTTTATTAAATAATCATTTCCTGTCCCATTTTAATGAAATTCACGAACCCGAATCAATGGAAGAACGCGTTTACTTTCACTCGCCTGATTTCCTCGTTTATCCAAATAGTTTTACCCTATTACACAAAACCCCGCTTTGTAATCCCACCTCGTTACGTTGCAAAGTCTAGATAGATAGCCAACACTGTTTACTTGCTCCAATTCAGCTGTTTCGTTATTCTTTCTCTCATTAAGGAATTGCAAATGATTTGAGCATTGCCACAAACACCTTGTTCAACGGATTCTCTGCCAAATTATCAGGTCCAACTATGAACATCTCTACGTGGATTAGCATTAAGCAGAGCAGGAGCGGAGCACAAGTGCCTGAATCAAATTCATTTTTCTGCAAATGTAGAAAGTAACATGTCAATGCGAAATCTGGATACTAACGGGCTTGTATTATGGATTGTTAATGTGAGCCGATAAGCAAGACAGGAAGCAAAAATTTCGCAATAAAGTAACAACGGGTGCCCGATTGACTTCACTGGTTTTGCTGCCATTCTTTACAAATTGGGCCGTCCCTGTACAATTCTAGCCCTAATTGAGCACAATTAAAAAAAACACCAGCGCAGTTTTACTGAAGCTTACTTAGATTAATTAACTTATTGTATCTATTTTGATCTGTTCTCAGCTAAGCTCGACGTCAACAATTTCCACCTTTGCATTGTTTCAGTGAGTATAGTAGAAGACGGAAATTGCACAAGAGAGCTCTGTCAGCTTATATTCTGTTATTTAAAGATGCTTTTAACGTTCACTTTTGAATCTGCATTCGCTACCCAGTTTTTCACTGCAAATATGTCTAATAAATGAATTGAAATCTTTTCTAAAACTCTTTCAAGAAAGGAATGATACATTGAGTGATCGTAAAGACATATGTTCAAGCAACCATTATTAACCAAAGAAAATCACATTCACGTGTTCTCGAAGTTCAATTCAAGCCAAATTTTTCATGAAATTGCTTTCTGAAAAGGCTCTTGGATAATAATTTCGGGACTGTTAACGATCGAGCGTGACTTTGGTATCTTCCTAGTGTGCGCAAAAAACTTGACAGGATCTCTCCACCCGTTTTCAGCTGCAATGCCGCGTTTTGGCCACCAGTTCTGATTTTTTGAGGTCATGTTACAGCTTGGTGAAATTTCACGTGGACTGTGTTTCTGCTGTGATTTCAAAACAAGGTGGTGTGGTAATGGGAGTTTTCACTTAATGTTGCTAGCCCTTTAATACGTTATATTTGCCAACATATTAATGTGACTTCAAAAATGAAACATTGTATGGCTTAAAGCTATATCAGAATACCAGACAAATATCAATATTGTGTCACCAATCGTATGTTTTGAGCAAGCAAATTTGCTTGCTAGTGTCAGCTCTGTCGGCTCCCCCATGTTTTAAGATTAGGCGTTATAGGTTTTCGCGGACGACAGTGAGGTAATACATTGCAAGTTTACAGAAAGTTGGGAATATTTGCCACTGATGTCCGCTATTGCGGATTTTGATGACACGCCAGAAAGGTTGACAGATTGTCGCTATTGTCCAAAAATTTGCGTAACTAACATCCGCGTTAAGGTAACTACTTTCCGCGCAAAGCTTCTAAAACTGAATAAAGGAGACAAAGGGGGACAAATTTTGCTCTTATCAAAATGCAGTGAGGGGCAATTATAATTTTAATACGTCAAAGTTTTGAACAGATTAAACTTCAAGTCGGTTGAACTTAAAATGAGGGATAATTATAAGTTTAATCCGTCAAGGCTGCTGAAATATTAAAGAAGAAAGAGTAGGATATAACTAGTACTTCGTATCAAAATGAAGTGAAGGGTAATTATAATATTAATCCGTCAAAGTTTTGAAAATAAATTAAACATTTAAGTGCAGTGATTACGATAGCCCTGCTTACAAACTGCGAGCATTTATGACAGAAACAAGCGACTTTTTCAAGATCAGTGACGGAATTTTGTAAGGATTGTCCACAATTTTCGTGTCACTTGTCCACAATTTAACCATTGTTCTGCCGCGCGCGAATGAGTGACAAAATGTCGTCACTTGTGTGCGCAAACGCGGAATCCGCTGAATGTGTAGGATTGGCGATGTAAAGCAAGCACAAAGCGATGGCATAAGTTTATAATCGGACGCTAAATTTTGACCGTAATTATCTGGCTTCAAATAAATACGGCAAGTCGATCATTAAAAGAAATCATTAATTAAGTTTAAGAGCTAATTTTGCAGGAAAAAATTTATATGTCCGAGAGATGTTGAAATGGACTGGATCCAATAATAGCGAATTTTAGGGGCCTGAAATTGATTTTACTGCTGTGAAACGTGACCAGTTTTGATATCATTAGTTAATTAGGTTCCTATGCATGTTTAAAAAAGTATGAAATGTCAACGCACTCCTAAAGTCGACGCTATATTTTGCAAAATTGAAAACTGTCACGCAAAAAGCCCAAATTGAGGCAGATTGGTGAAAGCCTTTCCAGTATGATCTCTATAGAATTTTGTGACTGCAAGAGAATAAAGATTATGCAAACACGACGGGAAATAACTTTAAATTATATCCGGAAACAACTGGAAATATTAACATCACCAACACCAATACCCCTAGATAGTAGCCTGAAGAAAAAGAAACCCGTTAACCTATGACATGTTTGAAAACTACTGATGTGCAAGAATTAAAATGATAATGAGATAATAAAAGACAATCGGTGGAAGCATTCGGATAGAAACTTCGAAGTCCTGTGTAAGTCTTTTACAGCGTCAAACTTTTTTCATTGCGCGTTATTTGACCCTCAAGTTTGGGATTTTGGAGCTCTATGGGTGGTTGTGAACAACGCTTACGAAATTTTTAAATCTACTTGCCATCTTTCGTGAGTGGAAATCACGTGGAATCTACGTACATTTTGAGCTGTACTTTCTGAAACGTAGCTTTGTACATATTTAAAAAAAATTAGGAATTAAAATTCACATCGTTCATGCGCATAAAAATTGAACAAATTCAGTCGACAAAAACTTAATGTATAAACAAATTTTGATCTCTTAATTTAGAATTTGATAAAGACTAATTTCACAACCTTCCCTCATTAAACGGATATAAATTTTTGTTGACGCACCATTCATAATTAGTTGAATTAATTGGAATTGGCCTTTTGGTCACGCACCATTCATAATTAATTGAATGAGTTTAAACTGGCTCATTCAAAATTAGCCATTATGAAGGATTAACTTCCTCCAAATATTATTAAATTATTTTTTAATTATAAAAGCTTTATACGGAATAAAAGAGGGAGAATGTGAAGTACAAAAATATTAAACGTGAAATTTAGCTAGAAAACGAGTAAATTTTGTTTACGAAACTGGTGAACTTTAATTACCTTAATTTTCAAAGATCTGCTTACATAAACGCTGTAAATATCAAGGGCATTGACATTAATTACAATAGGCGTGGTGAGTTTCAATTACTTTAATTGTGGATTTATATTAAAAAGCGCGTGAAAACTCTTTAGCTGAAATCTTTAAAAGTACTTACGTTGAGAGCGTGAAATCTCTTAGCATCTTCCCGTGTTTTCAAAATTTTTTTGTTGTGAACTCTGCTTAGGGTTCCTCGCTTACGTGTTTCCAAATCCAACCGAAAAAATTAAGGTCAGCGTTGTTCACAAGTATCAATTAAGAATACATGTATAAAGGTTGTTTTTGAATTCCACTTACAAATGAATGCAAATTTGCTCGCAAAACTTAGGGTCATATAAAGCTTAATGTCAAAAGTTTTGGATGAGCACTGAAATGGAGACTTTTTACGAATTCGACAGCTCAGATGGTGCATGCAATATTATCAAATTAAGATTGTCATGGTGGTAGGTGGCTAAATGAACTAGGTGTGCGGGGGGACTACAAGCAAAAAGGTCCGGAGACAGTGTATAAGTGTATATCCTGGAACCAATACTTCTGAAAACTCACGTGAAAAGCAGAGAATTGATATCTTTGCAATTTAACTTAGAAGCCGCAGCATAATTTGGGTCTTTGTCATCTCGAGTCTATCTCAATTGCAGATTGTTATAAACCTCAATCTTAAAAAAAATCGATTCTGGGCCAAGTGTTACAGGTCCAAAGACAAAGAACACTTTCAGTAACATTGAATTTTTTAAAGTGCGCTTGATGGTTGCACAAGAAGAAAAAGATGAGGAAGAGTTTAAAAAAAAGGAAGCGAAACTGGACTTAAATAAATAAGTTTTATGTATAAAAAGTATTAACTTATCTTTCATGCCTTTGTTTCTTGTCGCAGCGGTATATTATTAGACAATGCGGTGTACCCTCCACTAATTGGAATTTAAGAAATATTCCGCCTCGAATTAATCCCTTGTGAGTCCCAGTTAGACTGAGATAGTAAGGTTGTTCATCGTAGCCAGAGTCATAATATACATAAATATTAATACGGAAGCGTCGAGCAAATAGTCTGAGGTCTGTTGTATTGATAAATTCGACGTCCTCGATCCCTTTAGATAGAATTACTTTGCCGGGTCTGTCGTAAAGGCGCTTATCGGACCCAGTGCGTAGTTTGACAAATAACCTTTCAAATTCACCCGCCTGCGTGCGGTTTCCCGTAATGATGGTCGACAGACAGGCACTAACACAATTGTATTTAGGATGAGCAACGTCTAATGCAATAGGCTCGTATTGCGAGGTGTAAAATTCAGGGCAAATAAAAAGAATTGGACTTCATAATATATAAAATTATTGTACGAAAAAATGATTTTCTTACCTTTTAAACAATTCATAACAGTATCTTCTCTTCTTCTCTAGACCCATCTCGCGACATACTCGGCCGAGACTTCCTGTGAAATAAAATTCATCTGTCCTCTAGTGTGGCGATAGATGTTATTATCATTGCAAGTAGAACAATCGCGTATAACAGTTTCGCACCATACTTTAAGATGCATAACACTAAATTTTTGACTAACTAACGGCATTAATTTGTATCTGGGGAGGTGACCATTAGAACGTTGCATCTGAGATATCTTCGTACGAGCATTTGAACGATGTAGTATCTGAATGTCGGACCCAACCAAATATAAATGACCAATTTTTTGTATAAAATTTTCGGCTTCGGCGTCGAATGCTGTTTTTCTCGACCCAGTGACAATTCCTGGGGTAAACCCCTGAACGCAAGTACAGGATAATCTCGAAGTATGTACGACTGTCCATTTCGATAGAGGATAGATTTAAGAACTTGTAGTAAGGACGATAAACTGAATACTGAAGCTTAGTTGCGAAAATGTTTGTTTAAAGCAAATAAAATGCTCACTTAGTCACTTTATGAAAATACCACCAAGCGGATCTTTCCCGCCCCCCCCCATGGAGGTTATAATAAGCGGAAGTTTACCAAATTCTATTGGCATGTACACCCAATGGTCTTTTAAGGCTGGTATAACTTTCGGGCCAATCCGACCACCTAACTCCGAGCTATTAACACCGGAAGTGGTGTGATTTGAAGGTTTTCGATATTTTGAGAGAAAAAAACGACTGTTCGAGTATGATATGAGAGTAACTAAGGATTGCAATGTGTATTAAGTCCAGAGTAATGTAGCACATGATCATGGGAAGGGTTTAGGAAGTTGTGGGAGAAATTTATTCGCATTTTGAAATAAGAATAGGCAGTTTTCACTAAAAATAGTTAACACTGAAATTGAAATAGTAATTTCTCTAAAAATTGAAGTCGGATTGACCTGAAATTTGGGGGATAGACTAATTTGGGTACGGGGAATAACTTTTGAAAGGCTTTCGATTGGTGATATTTTCATTCCCAAATTCCGACCAGAAGTCGGTGCTTCGGGACGACCCGAGTGCCGAAAACCGGAAATTGGCCATTTTGAGCGACCGAATGACTTTCAAATGGTATTAATATGATAACCTGAGACAATTAGTGACAAAAAATAACCACCCCGGTCAATTTTGACGAACTCGGATTTTTCGGGTTTCGGCACCCACGACTCGTTAAAAATTTTCAAGTTGTAAACGACTCGCAATGGTTGATCCGTTGGTCATGAAAATTGGCAGGCAAGTTGGTGGAACCCTATAGTTACTAGAAAACTTTACCCCAAGACGTTTTGACTACTACTTCGCAAGTTATTAAGTTCCGAAATTTGGGGTCATCCGGGAGGTCGATGAAAAGTGTGCGCGGTCATTGCTCGTGTTCTATTAGGAGTTAGATGATAAAAACTGGTGGGTAGTTGTAACTATGGTAGGACTTTCCGCGCCAATGGTTATTTTTACCAAAGTGACCCTTCATCCTTGACTATTGACCCCTAATTGACCTCTAGAGGTCAAATTTTTGGGTTTTTGGGAAATTTTGGTTTCTGACTAATTTTTGTATCGGGAATTGCACGGAATGCTGGGAAAAGCATACCAAGCCATTATTTTAGCTTTAGCGAGCATGAATTAGCGGTATATTTACACATGGAGACCAATAGTCTTTGAATAACAAAAGCGACGAAATTGACTTGGCGCCAAATTTGTGTGCGCAAATAAGAGCGATAAAGACCGCGGACTTTGCGTTAATCTGTTTGTTTAGTGAAGAGAACCCCTCCTGCGGATGTATCAATCAGTCAAAATGACTTACGGTGTTTACTTAAGTTCTAAAAGTGTATTTAATTAAGATAAGATAAAGATAGGCAAATAGAAAAAGTTGTAATCAGCTGATCGTGTATAAGTTGAGAGAGAGAGAGAGAGAAAATACTAAGCTAGTGAGCAGTTGGTTTAGTGGGACTAAACTTAAAACAGTCAGTAAAGTTGCAAGACCAGTTAGGAAACTGTGAGCAACTTGGTTAATTATTTTGCGAGTGAATCACGATAAAATTTTGAGCTTATACAAGATTTTTTTAAGTTGAATTTGTCTCAAGTTTTTCGTTGATTGAGAGTTGCATCTATTTACTGTGGATTCTACATTTGTGCTGGTGTTCTCTATTCAATTTAACTCCTTTTGGGACAAAGCAGTTTTAACAGCCTGCAAGAGTGGACGAGGGGAAATACTCAGAAAAGAGACAATGTAGCGCTTGCTTCATCATTTTCTTTTAGACCTCCGGTGTTGGTTTTAATTAAGTTCGTTCGATCTTCTGGGCGACAGATCCCCTCACTGTTGGCCTTATTAGAAATTCAGAAGACGACAGTGGCGCTCCTGGGTGGGCATCGCTCCTTGTAATTTTCTGTAAGATTTTTTTTATCCACTAAGTGGTGAAGTTTTCCGAAATGAGCGAAAACGGAGACGATCTATCTAACGATCCTCTCGTATTGGACAGAGGCGACGAAGACGCGGATGACGATGCTCCAGACAATGGCCGCGGGGTTTTTGGACCGGGCACGCTGAGGCCGGATCGATATCCTTCGAAAAAACACTCGACGTGGATCCAGTGGAAGCAGCACTTTCTCTGGCTAGCTGACACCAATGGTTGGGACGATATCACAGCGATTCGTGCCCTTCCAACTTGTTTAAAATCGTGGGCGCTTGACGAGTTCACCGCCATGCCGGCCAGATTTACGAGACAAGTGGGATGGATTATGTCGCCAACACTAGCGAGGGTTTTTGAGTACTTGGACCCAAGAATGTCGCCTTACTGAGATCAACGTACGGCCAGAGCTGAGTTCAAGGCACTCATGCGAGGTGACAAGGAGGAAACGCGTGAGTTTTCAAGAAGAATAAGGGCATTGGGTGATATCGCACATACACACATGAACGCTTTGTCCCGAGATGACATGAACAGAGAACAATTTATTGATGGTTTGTTCGACTCCGATATTTATGAATTGCTTCTTCGAAAGGATCCACAGACATTCGACGAAGCTGTAAACAGAGCGCTGTGTCTTGAAGCCATTACGAAAGGTTCCCGATTTCGACAGCGGAAAATAATATCGGCAATAAGGACTATGGCAGAGGCGACTTCGTTTCCTCCGGTGGTAGCTCAACCTTTGCCTTCACAAGCGTCAAGAGGTGTTCAGGGCACCTCAATTGCAACTATGCCTCTGACAAAGGATGCACTTGGGACAAAAATCGACAAACTGGTTGACAGTCTGGAAAAGTTTATGTCAAATATATCTTCGATGATGAGTAAGTTCGTCTCGTCTGTCATACCGGGACCCCCAGCAGAGCAAGCTCATGCACCTCAGAACACTGGAAAGCTGTTGTTCCATCCGTACCCTCCAGATAGTCGATACAGACAGGGATTTGCGTCAGCTTGACCGCAGGGACAATACAACCCTGGCCAACAACGACGACAAGGTGGTACAGGCTGTTTTCATTGTGCAAGTTCGGATCACTTCAAGAGAGAGTGTCCGCTACTTGCCAATAGTCCTTTAAACTAGAAAGGGTCGGGCCCACTGGGGAATTCCGGAGGGAAGGGTTTATCCCGGCCGAATACAAAAATAAACCCCAAACAGCGGTTACGACCAATAACGAAGGAGCGCAGTCCAATCAGTTAAGGATGTATCATCAGTTGGACGAGCCCCTGGTTACGAAAACATCCACAACAGACCAAATGCGTGAGTTGCTTGAGCAAGGAAAAGAACCATACAGCATTATAGTTTCGGGCGAGTTGAATGACACGAAGCTAGCCTTTCTCATCGATACGGGAGCAAACACGAACATAATCAGTTACGATACCTTGTTTTCTTTGGACATTCCGGTTAAAATGGAAAAGTATACTGGTAGACTGGAAACTGCAGACGGTAAACGAGTTCATTTTATCGGCAGAGCCAAATTGCATCTACGTTTGGGCGAAATCGACACTGATATTGAAGCTTTAGTCATGCATGATCTCGACAACCTCATGATTCTGCGTCTGGAGACTTTAAAGAGGCACCGTTGCATTGTCGACTTGGATACTGATCAGCTTTGGACAGGTCAGAAAGAGAGATCAACAGTGCCAATACGAATTGAAGGACCGAAAATGTTGGCAATTTTTATTGAGGCAGTTCGTCATGACCGTCAAATGACTGTGCATGCTAAAGAAGCTTCTAATGGCTCAAAAATTGACCCAATCCGATTTGATCGCATTGCCAAGACTGCTGAAACACATATTGATGTTCATTTACAGAATGATTTGAAACCGATGTCTCAACTTGAAGACGACGTCCAAAGAATTCTTGAATTATCGGCACCTGGTGTGACAGGCAATGACTTGAATGATTTGAGAGCCTTAGTGGGAGAATTCCGTGTTTTTGCCTTGACCAACGACGAGTTAGGCTGCACCAATGTCGTGGAACACAGGATTGAGACTGGTGACGGCCCTCCAATAAAAATTCCTCTCAGAAGAGCGGGTTTATCTAAAGTAAAATTATCAGGGAAGAAGTTAATGCAATGTTGGACCAAGGGATCATTCGGCCGTCCCAAAGCCCTTATAGTTTTCCAGTAGTACTTGTAAAGAAGAAGGACCGAAGTGTGCGGGTCTGCATTGACTACAGAAAATTAAATGACGTAACAATCAAAGATGCTTTCCCAATTCCTAAGATCGACCTGTCGTTCGATGCACTGAAGGAAGCAAAAGTGTTTTCGTTAATGGACTTGGCAAGTGGATATTGGCAGATTCCTGTGGCCCCGGAGCATTGTCACAAAACGGCTTTCGTGACACCGGCTGGAGGTCTTTATGAATACGTTCGAATGCCTTTTGGATTGTCAAATGCACCTGGTACGTTCCAACGATTGATGAATGAAGTTTTTAGAGACTACCTCTACAAATTTGGTCTCATCTTCCTAGACGACGTCTTGGCTTATAGTACCAATAAAGCTGATCACTTGGAACATTTGCGAACTATTTTTCAAACACTGCGAGCGCTGAACTTGAAGTTGAAGCCCAAGAAAATTAAATTATTTCAACGAGAAGTTGAATATCTTAGTCATATTATTGGCAACGGTGGAGCAAAACCTGACCCTGATAAAGTTTCAGCGGTAAAGCATTGGCCAGTACCAAAGACGGTTAAACAGATTCGGTCTTTCGTTGGCTTCTGCAATTACTATCGACGCTTTGGGAGAGATTTTGCCCAGATTGCAAGGCCACTCACGGACCTCACAAAGAAAGATGCTCGTTTCGAGTGGAATTCCGACTGCCGATTATCATTTGATAGACTTCGAGTTGAACTTGCTACCGCGCCAGTGATGCAGTTTCCTCGTTTTGATTGCCCCTTCATCACTGATACAGATGCCAGCAAAGTAAGCTTAGGAGCAGTGATTTCTAATGTTGTCGATGGTGTGGAACGGCCAATTGTCTACTCAAGTAGGGTCCTCAAAAAAACAGAAATGATGTACTCCACAACCAAACGCGAGGCACTTGCAGTGATACAGGCATTGAAAAGGTATAAGAACTACATATGGGGACTGCCGTTCATCATTCGAACCGATCATGCTTGCCTTTGATGGCTCTTCAGGCAGGAAAATGACGATGATGCAACAGGAATGACGTTCCGAATGTGTCAGTTCCTACAGGAGTATAATTTCCAAATAGTCCATCGAGCTGGATCGAAACATGCCAACGCAGACGGACTCACAAGACGAACAGAGGAGAGTCCTGAGTGGGAACCAGGAGAAAGAGAAGAGATGACCGGAAATTGTCCCGAGGCTGTGGATATAGACACAGCAATTTCCAAGGCCACTGATCATCTACGGCTTACAGTCCAGGGTAAGTATGACGAAACAGCGGATCGAGAAGAGGACCAACTGCTAGAAAACGATGAAGAACAAGTTTCAATAACTTGGACTCGTGGTGAATCGGACGTGAGGTCGATGCAAGAACAAGATGAGGCGATCAGCCGCATTCTCTTTTGGGCAACTGTAGATGAGAACAAAAACTGTCTTAACTTTGGAACAAACCTGATAACCACAGATGAAGCTGCCCAATACGGGCGAGAGGTAATGGCACTATGGGGGGAAGATGGAATGAACTGTCAATTAAAAACGGAATACTATACCTTAAGTGGTTTAAGAACGAGAGTGGTTCCTCGGAGGAGCCAGTCCTACAACTGATTGTTCCAGCAAGTGGCCGTAAAGAGATATTCGAACAACTACATGACTCTCCCGTTAGTGGAGGTCATTTTGGTTTCGAAAAAACACTCAACCGGGTGAGACAAAGGTTCTGGTGGCCGTCAATGAGATTGGATATAGAAAAACGGTTATTGTGGTGTCTTCCTTGCGCTGCAAGGACAACCGCGGGCCGGAAACGTGTTGCCGGCCTCCAGCCGCTCAAAGTTGGAATTCGATTTCATAAGGTAGCGGCCGATATTTTGGGACCAGTAACAATGGCGAAAGCAAAACATATTCTAGTGATAACTGATATGTTTACAAAGTTCGTTGTAAGCACTCCCCTCGTAGGTACAGAGTCGGAAGATGTCGCCCGAGAAATTGTTGAGAAGTGGGTCTTAAAATTCGGAGTACCAGATGTCTTGCACACAGATCAAGGAAAAAACTTTGGTAGTCAGTTAATCCTCGACATGTGCAAACTACTGAAGATTGACAAAACACGTACGTCTCCGTATCACCCTCAAGGAAACGGCCAAGTTGAAAGGCACAATAGAATTTTGGCGGATGTCATATCCAAGTATTGCGCAGAAAATCCTTGGACCTGGGACGAGATGTTACCCTACGTAGATTTCGTTTACAACACAACCGTTCATAGGACCACACAAGCCACGCCGTTTAGTCTAGTGTTTGGACAGGAGTGTCAGTATCCAATTGATTTGTTTTATCCAAAACCCCATGATGAAGAGCGCAGCCAAGGAGAATTTATCGAGTGGCTCGAGGCACAGTTTCGTGAAGCTCATGCTAACGCCAGGGAGCAATTAGGAGTAAACCAGCAGAGACAGAAGGACCTTTAATTCAAAAAAGTTTATGGCGAACCTTACGAAACTGGTGCAAAAGTTTGGCTTCACTCGAAGCAAAAGGCCAAATCAAAGAAGTTCTTTGTTCCCTACGAGGGCCCTTACATTATCCAGGAAAGAATTTCAGAAGTCAACTACATGATTTACAAAGAAGGAAGACCGAGAAAAACGAGGATAGTTCATTTCAATTTGCTGAAACCATATAATGAGGAGCGAACAGTTGACGCAAGTGGCAGGAACAAGCGACCTACACCTTTTCGTTCGCAGGATTTCTTCAATCAATTCCTTGATGATCAATTGGAAGAAAATGATGACGAGGAGGAGGTCATGAGGAATACCGAAAACACGCTCCATGAAAGGCAATAACGCAGACGTAATATTGCTGCGGCACATGTCCGATCACGTGATGCGAGATCAAACGAGCCCTCCGTCCCGTTAGTTGAAGCCGAACAAGGCTCTAACCCCTGCAATGTGGCGGAGATTGTAGACGTGTTAGCTGATGCAAACATTGGCCAAGCTAGTGATCTAACAAAAGCCAACCAGAGCAGCGAGGAAAGTCCACTATCTGATAGAAACGACAAAGAACTTGACGTGAAGGAACAACCGGTGATCCAAGCTAATGAGACACCTGAAATGCTAGAGGATACTCCTTTGGCGCGCAGACGGCCTCGGTGAGATATTAAGCCCGTGATCCGACTCGGAATTGACGAATAGACGTTTTATTTTGATACTTTTGATAGGTTTAAGGTTTTTTTCGTTTTGTTACCCCTCCCTGCAAAAATAAAATCAGATCAAAAAAATTAATTTCTTTTAGTATATTGGGCAAAATTTTTGATCTCGACTAACGAATTAGGTTTAATTTAATATTTCGTAGTAAAATAATTTTGACATTTATTTAGATACAATCCTTCATAATGGGAGGGGTGGTTGTGTGGAGGGCCATTGCTTTGATCTCGCTTGCCGGAGTGGTGCAATCAGAGACTGAAAGAAACACGGCTGGAGCTGTCTTCGTTCCCGAAACGCCAGTGATAATTTCAAGTGGACTCGAGGCGACGTGGGTAACCGTACCAATTCCCGGACTACCGGCAATAAATCTGACTCACTTAGACTTGGCTTATCAGGAATTCCAGTTGAATTTGGCAATAAAGTGGAGAGGCTATGATGGAACCATATGTGGTGATCAAGAAACACATGAACGATTGCTGAACAGTACATATGTGACAATCAAAGGCGTGGAATATGAAGTCCAGGAGATTGAAAAGGTTTGGAGAGACATTAAGGACCGCATAGGGACGTTTGTTAATGGAACGACTAATTCCTTGTCACGGCCGCGAACGTCGCGGTGCTGGAGCAGTTTTTGCCGGGATTGCGGCCGTCTCAGTAGTTGCCTCAATTGTACTTGCTCCTGTACTTAAAGAAGGTTTCTGCCACTATATGCCTTTCTTTGGTTTCTGTGGAAGCAGCAAGGACATTGACCGTTTGGGCAAAGAATCGGAATTCTTGGATGGAGCTATTCGAACAGTTACGTTGGAATCAGGAGAAAAGATTCACTTGCTAGGCCACTCCCTTAACAAGACCCAGGGCCAATTACGGCTGATATCCAAGGATGCAAATGCGAATTTTCACACTATTAGAGTTGCGGTTTCGCAACTAGCAAAAGCGGTATCTTATGGCGCTTATGGTGACCAAAAATCGGGACAGTGCAAAAAAAGTCATGAGTGGGCATCAACTTTTGAAAAGAGCATTGCCTTCACAACAGGAGTTCGAAATTTCAGCGATCATATGACTGCTATAAGATTGGAGTTAATTGCCTACAAAGTTGCTTTGCACAATTTTGGCTACGTGCTGGACGATGCATTGGGCTCTCTGGCTCAGGGACACATTCCTGCTACATTGATCCCACCGGAAGTTCTGTTGCACGTCTTAGATGGTCTTCAACTGGACACCCAGAAAGAGGCAATTCCAAGACTTGATCTTATGACGTATTACTTTTGAAATTGTGGAATCGACAATAGTTACACACAATAGTTTGAACATTCTGCTCAATAATCCGGTTCATCATACGAATGGTTTTCATCGTGTTTACCGCGCAGTACCGTCTCCGTAGCCAATAGCTAATAGGTCGACGGCAACCAAGTACAGATTTGATAAAATTTATTTGTTGGTTTCGGAATATAATGATAATTTTGCGGAAGTTACCGAAGGAGAGATGAACTCGCACTGTAGGGGAACCTCTAGGTTGCTGCTACTCATGAAACCTTTTCCAATGGCAAGAAGCTCCTCGGCAACATGCCTTTCGAGCCTATTTTTCAACTTACCAACCTCTGCTTTGAGACTTTTTCCTCATGAAGTTGAAATTCTACCCGACGAGGCAGCTGCGGAATACCTGGATGACTCAACTTACCTAATCACGCCCAGCAACGATGATTTTAAGTTCATCAACTATAGTAGAGTGAAGACGAATCACAAGGCGAACAGATACCTGGATTCAGGAGTTGTCTGATTAGACCTAGTTGCCATGGAAGGGTTGAAAACCCCACGGGAACGTTCGGTCTATACCCGGATTCCAGAACATGTCAGCATAATTCAAGCAAAGTTGTTACTGTTGAACAACATCCGCTACTGCAGTCATTGTTTGAAGTTTTGAGAATGGTGGAAAACGAGAAAATAGGAGTCGAAATTCCGGAAACTTTTGTAAACGCTGCCCACGAGGAGATGATAGTCTTTTAGACTAAATTTGGTAGACTTACCAGAGGGCACAGTTGACCAAGGGAATTGGAATTGATTGTCAGGCCTTTTGCGGAACACATTCTTGACAAACATACGCCGTTCCACTGGAAGGCGTACCACAGTTCACCCCTGCGCATTCTTCTTGGTCTGGTAGCTATAACAATTCTGCTCGTTATACTCTGGCTGATTTGGAAAAAATTGCAGGAACTCAAATTGTGTCCTTGTCAGGAGAGACTGCACGACGAATCGTTTTTCGAACACTTGAGACGAAGTGTGGTTCCCCCTGTGCGCTACCACCGTAGACACAAAAGAAGTAGCATCGATCGCATCAGCAATGATGAGGTGGTAATCGGTTCGCCGTCCCATAGCTCAACCAGGATGATTTTGGACGACATGGAAGGCAGGCGACGCAGTTGGATTCAAAATCGTGAATTGCTTCCTGATGACGCCGACCTACTGCAGTACGAGCCTGAACCGGCCAAATTGTTGGTCAGCTCGCAGGGAAAAAAGACAATGCCGAGACCCTCTAAGGCCTCACCCGGACGTGATTTGTTGTAGAAGGACTTCGGTAGGAAGTGACGTGGATTGGTTGCGGAGAGAGCACGCTGGCCCTCAACACTAAGTTTTTTTCTTCTTTAATCAGAAAGGACTCGCGTGAGTACAGACATTCCTTTTTCTAATTTGAGTCAAGATTGCATGGTGCTAATCGGATGACTTTATATGTCAAATCCTTTTTATTTTTTAAAAACGAAACTGATGTGCTATTCAGAATCTCTTCTTACCTTATGATGTCAGATCCAACAGTGAAACTGAGGGAAGCTAATTTTTAAATTTCGTTTATCAGTGTACCACTGGGATTTTAAGTGTTTTGACTTTACCGACCCTCAGTTTTGCTTTTGGTTTTATTGTGGCTTAGTCTGTATTTCCCGCGCAGTTTAATTTTCAAACTTATACCCTTATGCTAGATCTTACCCGGTCTTATAATCTAGATAATTACTACCGTGATTCACTCAAAAAAAATACCCATCGATTGAGAAACAAAACAGCTATTAAGGTAAAATAATAAGAAGACATAAAGGGTTACAGTAGAAGATTGCTAAGTCAAGTGAAAGTGTGATAAGAAACAATACTATGTATAAAAAAATATGGAGTCCAGTCAAAGGTTTCTGAAAGTCTGCGCAGCTAAGACGCGAGCTTAGGTTTCTCTAACCAATTGAGAACTTGGTGCAAGATCGACCCGTCCTCGTGCAACTCGGCCTCATTCGTTAGAGCCAGTTTGAGTCGTTGAAAGGGGGCTGAGGAATTCCCAAGCCGTAGTTTGGTGTCCTGGCCTTGGAGGATAACCGAAACGTCTAGTAGATAGAATTCTTCTGGATTAGTTGGCACAGGGCTTTTGGAAACCCCCTGATCCAGAATACAATCAATGTCCATAGCTGGAAGGAAATCAAAGCGTTTGCTGGTTAATCCACGAGGAAGGATAAAAGCCAGAGTCCTGTTGTTGAAGGCGTCCCTGAAATAAACAATGAGCGATGAATTATGAGAAAAAAACACAAGATTTGGATCACCACACAAATTACAGTATATAAGAAAAGAAGATTGTTAAAAATTCCTTACATTTTGGGTTTCTGCTAGATGACTGCGTTTGAGAAATGCTGAATGGTTTGATGATTGAGCTGATTTATGGTTAGGCAACGATTGGACGTCCTGATTGAAATAATGGTTATCTTGAGCAAATATAGAATACGGCTTACTTGACAGATGGCGTGATTAATGAGATGTTTAAACAATGGGCAAGAATGAGTGAAGTTCTCTTATCACAAATTAAACATCCATATTTACCTTGAGTAAACAAACTGAGAAACAAGAGAATTTGTCAAAGAGATAAGATAAGATCATCCGCACTAGCTGGAGATAATTCACTAAGACAAAAACAGCAAACCATGAGCAGCCCACGACCGTGGAGTGACAGTGAAGGTGAAGTAAACACTTTGAGCAGAACAGAAGTAAGAGAACGAAATGAGTCAGCTAATGATCTGGATCAAGGTGATCAACAGAACCAAAGTACCACAAATGCAAGGCAAACTGAAACCACAGGGGAAGGATCCGCTGTGGCGAGGGGATGGGTACCTGGATGGGGCCCAAGGCATATTCCTCCTTGGACCAGTGGAACCACTGGCCAACGAGTGGCGTACTGCGTGGGAAGAAGACGCAACACTCGCGGTATGAACACATTCAGAAACGCGCACATTGCATACAAGCGCAAGATCGAGCGAGCGTTGGAGCGATGCAGAGCGCGCGAAAGATCGCTGCTGGAGGAGTTGTCTCTCTTGGAGCGAAGGGAAATAAGGGTCCAAGAACTGGGATTGTCGTCAAGCGACGAGGACTGAGTACTACTTTAAAAGAATTTATTATCAAAAATTTATTTCTCATTTTTCTGTATTAATAATTTATTTTAACTTGCAGGTTTTGCCACCATTCGGGAGTATGATGAGAGTAGAGGGGGGAGTGTAGCGCGCATGCAAATTAAATGCGGATTAAAATAAGAGCAACGAGTACGAACTTACTTGTATGTAGGCTTGTTTGAAAGCTCGCAATTAGCAAAATCTAATTAAGATAATAACACCAAAGCTAAATTGAACAAATTTAAGTACTCTCTTGAAAGCAAACACATGGTGCCCCAAATTCTCATTAAAACAAATATGCACACAAGTAAGCAAAGTTACAAACCGGATATAGGCATAACAAATTGGTTGAGGTTTAGTAATAAAAGACTGTCAAAACAGATTGACGAGACAAATAGGAGACCTGATTAAACTGAGTTGTATACATAAACAAAATAGCATAGTTCAGAAGTGAAAATGGCAAGAACTAAAAATACAAAGAAAGTCCTAAAAGAGATGAAATTTTCTCCATACAGGGGAAATCGGGGTCAAACGTCCCCTTAAACTGACTCCGCGCCACCTCCTTCTCCCCCAGCCTCACTTTTTGAGCCGGGAACATCTGTGGTACAGGCGGCAACTGGTGGGGCGCTAAAAGATAACGAGAAGAAACGAATAAAAGATATTAAATTAAAAAAGAAAAAGAAAGTAAAGAAAGTCAATCAGCGCATGGCGGCAACGGGGGGAACTGACTTGGGCGACTGGATAAAAAGGACCCCGAAATGGCCTCTGCAGTGCGCTTGATGGTTGAACAAGAAGAAAAGGATGAGGAAGAGTTAAAAAAGGAAGCAAAACTGGACTTAAATAAATAAGTTGTATGTATAAAAAGTATTAACTTATCTTTCATGCCTTTGTTTCTTGTCGCAGCGGTATATTATTAGACAATGCGGTGTACCCTCCACTAATTGGAATTTAAGAAATATTCCGCCTCGAATTAATCCCTTGTGAGTCCCAGTTAGACTGAGATAGTAAGGTTGTTCATCGTAGCCAGAGTCATAATATACATAAATATTAATACGGAAGCGTCGAGCAAATAGTCTGAGGTCTGTTGTATTGATAAATTCGACGTCCTCGATCCCTTTAGATAGAATTACTTTGCCGGGTCTGTCGTAAAGGTGCTTATCGGACCCAGTGCGTAGTTTGACAAATAACTTTTCAAATTCACCCGCCTGCGTGCGGTTTCCCTTAATGATGGTCGACAGACAGGCTCAGGGCAAATAAAAAGAATTGGACTTCATAATATATAAAATTATTGTACGAAAAAATGATTTTCTTACCTTTTAAACAATTCATAACAGTATCTTCTCTTCTTCTCTAGACCCATCTCGCGACATACTCGGCCGAGACTTCCTGTGAAATAAAATTCATCTGTCCTCTAGTGTGGCGATAGATGGCATTATCATTGCAAGTAGAACAATCGCGTATAACAGTTTCGCACCATACTTTAAGATGCATAACACTAAATTTTTGACTAACTAACGGCATTAATTTGTATCTGGGGAGGTGGCCATTAGAACTGTGCATCTGAGATATCTTCGTACGAGCATTTGAACGATGTAGTATCTGAATATCGGACCCAACCAAATATAAATGACCATTTTTTGTATAAAATTTTCGGCTTCTGTTTTTCTCGACCCAGTGACAATTCCTGGGGTAAACCCCTGAACGCAAGTACAAAATAATCTCGAAGTATGTACGACTGTCCATTTCGATAGAGGATAGGTTTAAGAACTTGTAGTAAGGACGATAAACTGAATACTGAAGCTTAGTTAAGAAAATGTTTGTTCAAAGCAAATAGAATGCTCACTTATTCACTTTATGAAAATACCACCCAGCGGATCTTTCCCGCCCCCCCCCCCATGGAGGTTATATTAAGCGGACGTTTACCAAATTCTATTGGCATGTACACCCAATGGTCTTCTCAGGCTGGTATACCTTTCGGGCCAATCCAACCACCTAACTCCGAGCTATTAACACCGGAAGTGGTGTGATTTGAAGGTTTTTGATGTTTTGAGCGAAAAAATGACTGTTCGAGTATGATATAAGAGTAACTAAGGGTTGCAATGGGTATTAAGTCCAAAGTAATGTATAACATGATCATGGGAAGGGTTTAGGAAGTTGTGGGAGAAATTTATTAGCATTTTGAAGTAAGAATAGGCAGTTTTCACTAAAAATAGTTAACACTGAAACTGAAATAGTAATTTCTCTAAAAGTTAAAGTCGGATTGACCTGAAATTTGGGAGATAGACTAAATTGGGTACGGGGAATCCGATTTTGAGGTCGGATTTGACCCCACACCAACCTGCACGGAACTAGCGCACGCCCGTGCTGCGGAACACAAAATTTGAATTCCTGGTGGGGTATTAGTAGTAGCCCTATGATTTTTGGAGGGTTAGTGTAACTTTTCAAGGGCTGTCGATTGGTGATATTTTCATTCCCAAATTCCGACCAGAAGTCGGTGCTTCGGGACGACCCGAGTGCCGAAAACCGGAAATTGGCCTTTTTGAGCGACCGAATGACTTTGAAATGGTATTAATATGATAACCTGAGACAATTAGTGACAAAAAATAACCACCCCGGTCAATTTTGACGAACTCGGATTTTTCGGGTTTCGGCACCCACGACTCGTTAAAAATTTTCAAGTTGTAAACGACTCGCAATGGTTGATCCGTTGGTCATGAAACTTGGCAGGCAAGTTGGTGGAACCCTATAGTTACTAGAAAACTTTACCCGAAGACGTTTTGACTACTACTTCGCAAGTTATTAAGTTCCGAAATTTGGGATCATCCGGGAGGTCGATGAAAAGTGTGCGCGGTCATTGCTCGTGTTCTATTAGGAGTTAGATGATAAAAACTGGTGGGTAGGTGTAACTATGGTAGGACTTTCCGCGGCAATGGTTATTTTTACCAAAGTGACCCTTCATCCTTGACTACTGACCCCTAATTGACCTCTAGAGGTCAAATTTTTGGGTTTTTGGGAAATTTTGGTTTCTGACTAATTTTTGTATGGGGAATTGCACGGAATGCTGGGAAAAGCATACCAAGCCATTATTTTAGATTTAGCGAGCATGAATTAGCTGTATATTTACACATGGAGACCAATAGTCTTTGAATAACAAAAGCGACGAAATTGACTTGGCGCCAATTTTGTGTGCGCAAATAGGAGCGATAAGGACCGCGGACTTTGACGTTAATCTGTTTTTTTAGTGAAGAGAACCCCTCCTGCGGATGTATCAATCAGTCAAAATGACTGACGGTGTTTACTTAAGTTCGAAAAGTGTATTCAATTAAGATAAGATAAATGAAGCCAAATAGAAAAAGTTGCAATCAGTTGATCGTGTATAAGTTGAGAGAGAGAGAGAAAATACTGAGCTAGTGAGCAGTTGGTTTATTGGGACTAAACTTAAAACACTCAGTAAAGTTGCAAGACCAGTTAGGAAACTGTGAGCCACTTGGTTAATTATTTTGCGAGTGAATCACGATGAAATTTTGAGCTTATACAAGATTTTTGCAGTTGAATTTGTCTCAAGTTGTTCGTTGATTGAGAGTTGCATCTATTTACTGTGGATTTTACATTTGTGCTGGTGTTCTCTATTCAATTTAACGTCTTTTGGGACAAAGCACTTTTAACAGCCTGCAAGAGTGGACTAGGGGAAAAACTCAGAAAAGAGACAATGTAGCGCTTGCTTCATCATTTTCTTTTAGAACTTCGGTGTTGGTTTTAATTAAATTCGTTCGATCTTCTGGGCGACAGATCCCCCTCACTGTTGGCCTAGTTAGAAATTCAGAAGACATTTGCATACCGCTGTCTTAGGAAAAATTGCAGCAAATATTGATGAGTTCTTATGAGATGCAAATTTGTATATAGGGACGTAAAGGAAATTCAATTCATTTTGGGACGGCAACGTCTGGCTTCAGATAAAATCGAAGAAAAAATATTCTGAAATCCACAGTAAATTGGTCTTGATGTTTAGATTGGGACTAATTTTTGTTATACAAATGCCCAGTTCTCTTTGAAAAAAAAAACATTTTTATAATACCTATTCCTCTTGTATCAATCTCATCACGAAAAGAGTTTATGAGTTTCTTGTGAAGAACAATGACATTGAGTAAATCTCGTTAGGCGCTTCCTTAGACAAAAAAAACTTGTTTTTAAGCAAACTAAATGTTTCTTGCAGTTTGTGAATGATTCTATGCTGACGTTTTTTAAAATTTGAAATTAAAAGGTATTCTGATTTAACGTAGCCTTTGGTAACGAGATAGATATTTTTAAATATTATGAATTTTCTTTAAACTACGTTGCTCAATGTTGGGTACGATGACCACGTCAAGGCCTAGACTGTCCCTAAAAATACAAATTTAATACTACCTGTGAAGAAAAACAGCTAAAAACTGAAATATAAAATTCACAAACACTTTAAAACAATTTATATAAACGACACATCAATAAATTTGCCTTGTCATGTCGTCCTGATGTTTTTGCCGCTAATTATGTACGTACTTTCGTTAAAAATCACTCTAGAGTTGTGAAAGTCGCTCTAAAGCTGCTGAGTGTGCTCTGTGTTAGAGAAAAGGAACGAAAATATGACTTCAATTTTTATAGACTAACAACATATACATCGGCCTACTAAAATGACTGTTCGAGTATGATTTAAGAGTAACTAAGGGTTGCAATGGGTATTAAGTCCAGAGTAATGTATAACATGATCATGGGAAGGGTTTAGGAAGTTGTGGGAGAAATTTATTAGCATTTTGAAGTAAGAATAGGCAGTTTTCACTAAAAATAGTTAACACTGAAACTGAAATAGTAATTTCTCTAAAAGTTAAAGTCGGATTGACCTGAAATTTGGGAGATAGACTAAATTGGGTACGGGGAATCCGATTTTGAGGTCGGATTTGACCCCACACCAACCTGCACGGAACTAGCGCACGCCCGTGCTGCGGAACACAAAATTTGAATTCCTGGTGGGGTATTAGTAGTAGCCCTATGATTTTTGGAGGGTTAGTGTAACTTTTCAAGGGCTTTCGATTGGTGATATTTTCATTCCCAAATTCCGACCAGAAGTCGGTGCTTCGGGACGACCTGAGTGCCGAAAACCGGAAATTGGCCTTTTTGAGCGACCGAATGACTTTGAAATGGTATTAATATGATAACCTGAGACAATTAGTGACAAAAAATAACCACCCCGGTCAATTTTGACGAACTCGGATTTTTCGGGTTTCGGCACCCACGACTCGTTAAAAATTTTCAAGTTGTAAACGACTCGCAATGGTTGATCCGTTGGTCATGAAACTTGGCAGGCAAGTTGGTGGAACCCTATAGTTACTAGAAAACTTTACCCGAAGACGTTTTGACTACTACTTCGCAAGTTATTAAGTTCCGAAATTTGGGATCATCCGGGAGGTCGATGAAAAGTGTGCGCGGTCATTGCTCGTGTTCTATTAGGAGTTAGATGATAAAAACTGGTGGGTAGGTGTAACTATGGTAGGACTTTCCGCGGCAATGGTTATTTTTACCAAAGTGACCCTTCATCCTTGACTACTGACCCCTAATTGACCTCTAGAGGTCAAATTTTTGGGTTTTTGGGAAATTTTGGTTTCTGACTAATTTTTGTATGGGGAATTGCACGGAATGCTGGGAAAAGCATACCAAGCCATTATTTTAGATTTAGCGAGCATGAATTAGCGGTATATTTACACATGGAGACCAATAGTCTTTGAATAACAAAAGCGACGAAATTGACTTGGCGCCAATTTTGTGTGCGCAAATAGGAGCGATAAGGACCACGGACTTTGACGTTAATCTGTTTGTTTAGTGAAGAGAACCCCTCCTGCGGATGTATCAATCAGTCAAAATGACTGACGGTGTTTACTTAAGTTCGAAAAGTGTATTCAATTAAGATAAGATAAATGAAGCCAAATAGAAAAAGTTGCAATCAGTTGATCGTGTATAAGTTGAGAGAGAGAGAGAGAGAAAATACTGAGCTAGTGAGCAGTTGGTTTATTGGGACTAAACTTAAAACACTCAGTAAAGTTGCAAGACCAGTTAGGAAACTGTGAGCCACTTGGTTAATTATTTTGCGAGTGAATCACGATGAAATTTTGAGCTTATACAAGATTTTTGCAGTTGAATTTGTCTCAAGTTGTTCGTTGATTGAGAGTTGCATCTATTTACTGTGGATTTTACATTTGTGCTGGTGTTCTCTTTTCAATTTAACGTCTTTTGGGACAAAGCACTTTTAACAGCCTGCAAGAGTGGACTAGGGGAAAAACTCAGAAAAGAGACAATGTAGCGCTTGCTTCATCATTTTCTTTTAGACCTTCGGTGTTGGTTTTAATTAAATTCGTTCGATCTTCTGGGCGACAGATCCCCCTCACTGTTGGCCTAGTTAGAAATTCAGAAGACGACATTTGCATACCGCTGTCTTAGGAAAAATTGCAGCAAATATTGATGAGTTCTTATGAGATGCAAATTTGTATATAGGGACGTAAAGGAAATTCAATTCATTTTGGGACGGCAACGTCTGGCTTCAGATAAAATCGAAGAAAAAAAATATTCTGAAATCCACAGTAAATTGGTCTTGATGTTTAGATTGGGACTAATTTTTGTTATACAAATGCCCAGTCCTCTTTGAAAAAAAAAACATTTTTATAATACCTATTCCTCTTGTATCAATCTCATCACGAAAAGAGTTTATGAGTTTCTTGTGAAGAACAATGACATTGAGTAAATCTCGTTAGGCGCTTCCTTAGACAAAAAAAACTTGTTTTTTAAGCAAACTAAATGTTTCTTGCAGTTTGTGAATGATTCTATGCTGACGTTTTTTAAAATTTGAAATTAAAAGGTATTCTGATTTAACGTAGCCTTTGGTAACGAGATAGATATTTTTAAATATTATGAATTTTCTTTAAACTACGTTGCTCAATGTTGGGTACGGTGACCACGTCAAGGCCTAGACTGTCCCTAAAAATACAAATTTAATACTACCTGTGAAGAAAAACAGCTAAAAAACTGAAATATAAAATTCACAAACACTTTAAAACAATTTATATAAACGACACATCAATAAATTTGCCTTGTCATGTCGTCCTGATGTTTTTGCCGCTAATTATGTACGTACTTTCGTTAAAAATCACTCTAGAGTTGTGAAAGTCGCTCTAAAGCTGCTGAGTGTGCTCTGTGTTAGAGAAAAGGAACGAAAATATGACTTCAATTTTTATGGACTAACAACATATATATCGGCCTCCGCTAACTAAATGAAGCAATTTTGCTGAAAATGTACCATTTTAGGCCCATTGTGGCGGGTGATTTTTCAAAG